>NC_057810.1:602046462-602115434 GCF_018294505.1 Triticum aestivum | reverse complement strand
ACCGGTTGTTCGAGGATTGCACGAAGGTCCAGGTTAACGACGGCAAGTTGGCTATTTTGTGGAGATCAAACTAGATCGGCCAATTGCCTCTATACATATGCTTCCCATCACTGTTCAACCATGCAAGGCGAAAGAACAGAACTGTGGCTAGTGCGCTGCAAAACGATCGCTGGGTTCTCGACCTTGCTCATGGAAACTCCTCCGAGCTGGCAGTGGACTTCCTTGGGCTCTAGCGCATGTTAAGCACGGAAGCAATGGAATTGCTGCCGCCAGGCACCCCCGATGCGACCCGCTCGACGATAGACAGTTCAGGAAAATACTCCACCACGTTGACATATAAGGGGCAGTTCGACACGATGAGCAGACCAGGTTACAACCAACTGTTCTGGAAGACTTGGGCGTCGACAAAGCTGAATATGCTCTCTTTGCTCCTCCACCAAAATTGATTTTGGTGCAACGGCAGGTTGCTACGGAGGGGCTGGCCGAATAACTAATTCTGCGGATTGTGCTTCAGAAGCCTTGAGTCATCCATGCATCTCGTCTGGGAGTGTGCTCTGTCGCGAGAAATCTAGACTGAGGGTAGCAGGTGGACGGGCTGCTGTAAGTGCATCTAGTGCCACCCCTAGTTGGTTTTGGAGTATTGACGACAAAGTTGGTTGAGGGACTAATGCGTTTATGAGAATTGCAGGATAACGCAGGTAGTGTCCCTCATTGATTCGGTTTACCTACCAGAGATGACCCCTAAAAATGTATGAAGACATTGACGACAATGGTGGTATGTGAAGATATTCACATTGAAGACTATGACATGAGAAGACAATGAGTGAATACTATGGAGCGTGAAGACTATGTTGTTTCGTTGTTTCCTTTTCTTCTTTGTTGAGTCATAGGAACCACCGTACTATTAAGTGGGGTCCAAGTGAACAAAGTCAGATTGACTGAAGTGATGCTCAACCCAAATCCTATGTCTTCGAGCGAAGACAATGAGAGAAAATCTTATCCAGAGCTGGGTGAGTTAGCTTTGCTTGTAGCCCAAGTAAAGTTGCCGTGTGTGTTTGAAATCTGACCGTTGGAACACGTGTCAGTTCCTTAGTGACCCAGGGTCATTTCGGACATATCAGGCCGGGTTGCCTTGTGGCTATAAATAGCCCACCCCCTACACCATAAATTGGTGGCTGCTTAGATTTATTTTACGGCTTTTGTCGTTTGAGAGCAACCCACCTCGAAGCCTTTGAGAGAGAAAAATCCTTGCGAGGACAAAGCCCAAACACCCAAAGCCAAAGAGTGTTAGGCATCACTGAAGTCTTTCTGTCTGTGTGACATGAAGACTTATTACACTTGAGGACTGTGTATCCTCCAGCCGGTTAGGCGTCGCATTCTGAGCATCCAAGAGTCATTGTCGATCACCGATGAACGAAGTCTGTGAAGGTTTGGAAGTCTACCTTGAAGACTTACCAGAGTGATTGGGCGAGGACTGTGTGTCCTTAGCTCGAGGGGAATAAGGTGAAGACGCGGTCTTCTGAGTTGAATCTCAGCCTCCCTAACCAGATGTACAGTTGTCATAGCAACTGGAACTGGTCCAACAAATCCCATGTCTTCAACAAGTGACTGGTTCTATGCTCTAACTCCCTTTACCTTAAGTTTGTCTTTATGAAGTCATTGCCTATTTGTCATATCTGTTTGGCTTCATTGCTTGACTGCTATTGTTGATTGGCTTCATAGTATCTTCCATCCTGATCCTTACTACCAAGCTGCTATTAGTCTTTGTACTTTCACATTATTGCATACTTGACTATGGCTTGCTTGTTGTAGTTTATCTTCCGCTGCATATCAATTAGGTCATTTCTATTGATTGTCTTTGAAACTTCCATGTTTAGAAGACTTTGATAAAAATCGCCTATTCACCCCCCTTCTAGTCGATAACTAGCACTTTCAATTGGTATCAGAGCAAGGTACTCCCTTGTTCTGTGTGATTCGGTTTAACCACCTGGAGGTTAGCTATGTCGACTGCAGGGATAATCAAAGTCTCCGTTGCTTGTCCCGTGTTCGATGGAACTGAATATCCCTACTGGAAGAATAAGATGCGCATGCATCTTGAAGCCATTGATGTCGACCTCTGGTATGTCGTCAAGAACGGCGTTCCAAAAACTGGTGAAGGTGTCACCCCTACTGATGTCAAGAAGTTCATTCAACTGGACTCCACTGCAAAGAACATCATCTGTGGTCATCTGACCAAAGGACAGTATGGCCGTGTGAGTGCTCTGGAAACGTCAAAGCTAGTTTGGGACTGGCTATCCAAGGTCAACGAAGGCGTCTCTACACAGAGAGATCAAAGGATCAGTGTTCTTCGCAACCTCTTCAACCGCTTCAAGAGAAACAACAATGAAAATGTCCAACTCACATTTGATCGCCTCACCGACATCACAAATGAGCTTCAGGATCTTGGCGCCACTGAGATTACCAAGCATGAAATCGTCAAGACACTACTGAGATCACTTGACAGCTCGTTTGACACCCTTGCCCTCATGATACAAGAACGTCCTGACTTCAAGACACTCGATCCGTCTGATATACTTGAGAGGCTCAACACACATGAGTTCCAGCTTTCTGAGAAAAGAGATATCTATGGTCCCAATTAAGGCCGAACTCGCACTTTGAAGGAAAAAGTTGTTTCCTCATCTAAAGAAGAATCTGACTGCGGTTCTGATGATCCTGAAGACATTGGAAAGGAACTTGCCATGCTTGTGAAGAAGTTCAAGAAGTTCACCAAGAAGAAGGGCTTCAGAAAGTCTTCACGATCTTGCTCAAGAAATGATGAAGCTTCCACTCATGACAACAAGAAGAGAACATGTCACAAGTGCAAGAAACTTGGACACTATATCTCTGAGTGTCCACAGTGGGACAATGAGAAGAAGAAGAAGAAGAAGAGCAAGGAATATGATTCTGATGACAAGAAGAAGAAGAAATCTTCAAAGTCTTCTTCTAAGTCCTCATCAAGATCTTCATCACATAAGAAGAGCTCATCTGGCAAGGCTCGTGCTTTTGTTGGCAAGGAAATGGATTCAGAGGAGGAATCTGCTTCTGAGGAGGTGGAGGTGGAGTCTGGAGAAGAGTCCGACCCTAGCGTTGCAAGTCTAGCTCTAGCCATAGCCTATGTTGCCAAGTCCATCTTCAACACTGAAGACAATGACTTCCACACCAACGCTGAAGCTGATGATATGGATGATCCTACTCCCACCTGCTGCTTCATGGCACGTGGTGCCAAGGTAAAATCACGTGATGCTTACTTTCAAACATCAAGTGAAGATGACTCTGACTGTGAATCTAAACCCAGCTACAAAACACTTGCTAAAATTGCAACTGAACAACAAAGGGCTATGGAACATACTCAAAAACTGTTAGACAAAAGCGATGACCTGTTGGACGCGGAAATGACACGTTCACAGTCCTTAGTTGAAGACATAAAAAATCTTCATGCTAAGTACCAAGAACTTGAAAGTCTTCATGAGATGCTCTCAACCACTTATGAAAAGCTCTCCTATGATTATCTTCAAAGGAAGCAAGAGCTTGAGAAATTGAAAGCGACTCATGAAGATCTTGAAAAAGAGAATGAGTCATTTCGTGCTCAACAGATCAGTTCCGCTCAGGATGGATTTGAACCACCATGTCTGAAATGCATTATGCATGATAACGCTACCTCTGTTGCTGAATGTTCCACTGCTGCTACTATTACTTTGTCTTCAACTACTGATGTGGTAGCTAACCCCTCTATTGAGGATACCACTACTATTGCTGATGAAAATGCTAGGTTGAAGACATTGCTTGAAACAGGGATGTATAAAAGTCTGAAAGAACATCAGACACTTTGCGATGTCCTCAAAAAGCATATTCTGAACCGAAACCCTAGGAAAGAGGGTGTTGGGTTCGAGAGGAAAATGAATGCTGATGGTTCCTACTGGAAGCCTGAGCAGTATCCCAAAACCACATGGGTTGCTACAAAGGAACCTTCAGTGGATCCATCCACTTTATTTGGCTTTACCTGTGCCAATCCTATTATCATTGATGAATCCTTTGATGCAAACTATAAACTATTCAAAAATCAAAATGGTGAAGTGTTTGCCAGGTATATTGGTACTAACTGCGGGAATGGACCACCTATGAAGAAGATCTGGGTTCCCAAAAGTTGTCTTGAGAATCTTCTAGTGAATGTCATCATGACACCACCAGGGAAGAAGACAAACCCCATACCAAAGGCATCATATGGTCCAACGGCTTCATACGGATACAGGACTCACTTGAGTCATCCTAACGCCAATGTTTTGCTGGGAAATCGTACTCAAACTTATGAATATGAATGTGTGTCTTCAAACCATTATGTTCATAGGACTAAGAACTTTTCTGCTTATTCATATGAGTATCATTCATCTCCTGCAAGGCTATTTGCTAGGGCTTCAAAGCCGAAATTCTCAGATGCTGCACGTAGACTCATTGCTTCTAAGCCACCCCTGAAGATGTGGGTGGTGGAGAAGAATTGACTCTCTTTTGTAGAACATGGTCTCCAGCCAGCAATCAAAGGCGTCCGATACTATTGCCGGGGACCTAAAACACATTAAGGGACGCATGATAAAATGACTTACTATGTGAATCGTTTACTTGTCATACTGTGTGTTCTAACCTTGATCTAAGGTGTGATAATCCTTGAGTGCGTCAAATGCGTATGCTTCACAACATACCTTGGTGAAGCCTATCCTCCTAACTGCACTATAGGGAATGACACCTCGTGCTTCAGAATGGATTATGGACAGTGGATGCACTAATCATATGACTGGTGACCGAGGTCTTCTCATGGACTCAACCGTGTTTACATCCACAAGCTTCTGAGCAAAACATCCTATGAGCTCCTTACTGGCAAGAAGCCAAATGTCAGTTACTTCAGAGTCTTTGGTGCTAGGTGCTGGATCAAGGATCCCCATCACAAGTCAAAATTTGCACCTAAAGCTCACGAAGGCTTCATGCTCGGTTATGGAAAGGACTCGCACTCATACAGAGTCTTCAACCTCTATCACTACAAAATCGTTGAAACTGTGGACGTGCGATTTGATGAAACCAATGGTTCACAAAGAGAACTCCTGCCAAGTACACTTGATGAAGCTCCGTCCAGCGAATCAATCAAGCTGATGGGAACAGGTGAAATCATGCCCTCTGAAGCACAACCTGAAGAGGAACTTATCATTTCTGCACCAAACCAGACTGAAGACAATGCTCAGACCGAAGACAATGCTCAGACCGAAGACAATGATCAACAAGAGCAAGGTCTTCGTCCAGTTCATCCTCGTGTTGCTAATGAAGTACACATTGAGAAGATACTTGATAGCATCAATGCACCTGGTCCACTTACTCGCTCAAGAGCAACACAGTTAGCAAATTTCTGTGGGCATTTTTCATTTGTGTCAATATCAGAACCCAAGAAAGTTGTTGAAGCCTTTATGGAACCTGAATGGATTCAAGCCATGCAAGAAGAACTTCAACAATTCAAGCTGAATAATGTTTGGGAACTTGTCAAGCGCCCTGACCCTCACAAGCATAACATTATTGGCACAAAATGGATATATCGAAACAAGCAAGATGAGCATGGTCAAGTCGTCAGAAACAAAGCACGTCTTGTGGCTCAAGGATATACTCAAGTTGAAGGAATTGACTTCGATGAAACATTTGCTCCTATAGCTAGGCTTGAAGCTATTCGCATTCTGCTAGCCTATGCTAACCATCACAACATCCTACTATATCAAATGGATGTGAAGAGTGCATTCCTCAACGGCAAGATAGAAGAAGAAGTGTACGTTGCTCAACCACCTGGCTTTGAAGATCCAAAACATCCTGATATGGTGTACAAGCTAAACAAAGCACTGTATGGCCTCAAACAAGCTCCTCGCGCTTGGTATGATACGATCAAAGACTTCCTGAAGAGCAAAGGCTTCAAACCAGGATCCCTTGATCCCACACTCTTCACGAAGACATATGATGGCGAACTGTTTGTGTGCCAAATATATGTGGATGACATTATCTTCGGCTGCACCAACCAGAAGTATAGTGATGAGTTTGGATACATGATGCAAGAGCAATATCAGATGTCCATGATGGGTGAGCTGAAGTTCTTCCTTGGTCTTCAAATTTGTCAGCAAAGGAATGGCATCTTCATATCTCAAGAAAAATATCTCAAAGACTGTCTGAAGAAGTTCGGAATGCAAGATTGCAAAGGTTACACGACGCCAATGCCAGCCAAACACCATCTTGGTCCTGACGACAATGGTAAAGAGTTCGATATAAAGGTATACCGCTCCATGATTGGTTCTTTACTCTACCTATGTGCATCTAGGCCAGATATCATGCTTAGTGTTTGCATGTGTGCTCGATTCCAAGCGGCACCAAAGGAATCACATCACTTAGCTGTGAAGCGAATTCTTAGATATTTGGCTTACACCCCAACACTCGGATTATGGTATCCAAAGGGCTCAAGATTTGATCTGGTTGGATTCTCGGATGCTGATTATGCTGGAGACAAGGTGGATCGCAAGTCTACATCAGGCACATGTCACTTTCTAGGACGATCACTTGTCTGTTGGTCTTCAAAGAAGCAAAACTGTGTATCACTCTCAACTGCTGAATCTGAATACATTGCTGCTGGATCTTGCTGCGCTCAGCTTCTGTGGATGAAGCAAACTCTCAAGGACTATGGCATCAATCTGAAACAAGTACCTCTCTTCTGCGACAACGAAAGCGCAATCAAGATTGCCAACAATCCAGTCCAGCACTCGAAGACAAAGCACATTGAAATTCGTCATCACTTTCTCAGAGATCATGTCATGAAGAAAGATATTGACATCATTCACGTCAACACTGAAGAGCAACTGGCAGATATCTTCACAAAGCCCTTGGATGAGAAAAGGTTTTGCAAGTTACGGTGTGAGCTAAATATCTTGGAATCCTCAAATGTCCTGTGATCAGGCACACATCCTAACACTTATGCATGTTGATGACTTAGATGTGCAACACACGAAGTAAAGTATATCTTCAATCAATGAAGACTTACATTCTGAGTGTGAATACATTAACGTGGAATTTGACTTCGGAGCACCACGATAATTGTGCGCCGTGTCTGGGTCTAATACTTCCTATACGGTGGGTAACGCCACCACCAAATTTCTTGGTTTGAAGTGTTTCACTCATGGCGTTATTGTTGAATATCTTCGCATTTGATTTGTCTTCAACTTTCAACTTATCTTCATGATTTACTTCACTATGTCGATTTGATTGCTTTCTCATATATATATACTAGTATTCTGTCCTCTACAGCATTCACTTATAGCTATGTCTTCCTTGTTGAATCTTTTGAACTAAGTGAATGTGATCGGACCCTAATCTCTCTATGCTTACTATCTCAAAATCTATCTGTCCAAATCATATGCATTCTATTGAAACTGTCGAATGTCTTCTCTGCATCCTTGTCAGCAGAAGACACAGAGACAAACATCAAGTCCTTTTAAATGATTCATCATTATTGTTGAAATCGGGAGAAGCCGGAACAACCATCCGACAAACTTGGCGGGCGTGGGAACGTGGGACAACTCTGAGTATGTTGCATGCTTGCCATGTGTCCCTCAGATGTGAACAGGCAGGGGCACCTGCGTAATTGCGCTATGCCGCACACCTTCTTATAAATACGTGTCCCCTGCGGTCAAGAAAACCTTCTTCCACCTCTCCACCTCGTCAAAACCCTAGCGCCACCGCTAGCTTGCGACGACGCCGGCGACGAAGCGCTTAGCTGCCGCGACTTCTCCGACGCCGTCCTCACGCCGGCCGCGGACATCGTCCTCTCCGCCGCCGCCGTAGGTGTCCTTCGTCGCCAAGTTAGGGCACGATGGATTGAACTGCTCGGTCTCCTATTCATCCCATCTAGCAGTTCTTCATGTGGTAAATATAACTCTATTTTTACCATCTTTTTGATCCTCAATGATTCATCCTATTTACCAAAATTGGTTTCTGCCTATACGATGTTAGATCTATTCTGTCTGCATCTCATACTGCCTAGTATATTCACTTAAGCTTCATATATAGTTAGATTCCTCACTTGTACTTATTCACGGATTCGTACAAATCTGGAACCAACTCTCAACATATAAGTGAATGTCTTCGCAACATGAGGTCAATGTCTTCAAACTGATTTATCTTCAAAATCTTCTGAGAATGCATATGACCTCTTCCCCTTCCCTCGCATCTCTAATGCTGTCACAGGTACATGTCCGTGGGAGAATCCCTTGGTTCTCATAGTCTGCATTCGTTTGCAGAATTCCTACAGCAACACATTAACTCTCCTGAAGCTAGTTCCTGTTTGACCAGCAAGCGAAAGCCCTTGAAGCCTTTGAACATATTGAAGCCATTCAGTTTGAAGTTCATGGCTGCAGAGAAGTCAGTGAGGAAGGGTGGCAGACAGCATCGAGGGGGAACATCAAAATATTTGCATGATGACCTTGCAGAAATCTACAAAACAGATCCTGAAGAGGATTATAATCAGCGCAAGACCCGAATCCAATGGATTCGACGATATTGGGCTGAACAATGGTTCAAGTACAAGTTCGTGACCCAGGAGTACGCTGAGAAGAATGCTATCAAAAGTCCTTGGGGTGATATTCTCTATCGAGGTCTTCCCCCCAAGAACAGAGCTGAAGCTATTGCACAAGAATTCTATCCTTGTATGGTCCGTGGACCTCAGCCTGAAAATGCCGACTCATCATCATTGCTCTGGTGTCGTGACGATAATCTCTTCAAGCGCAACTTCCAGCATGCAAAGGCATCAGCAAAGGAAAACAAGAAGTCATGGGGATTAGATTTCAATCCTGGTCCCTCTGCTCCCCGAGACGACGGCTCACGTGATGCGGAACCCAATGAAATCGGCCCCTTTTCAAACCTTGATGGCCTCATCTCATACATCTTGGTACAAGGTGCCAAAGTGGATCATTCTGAAAATGATGCTGACACTGATGAAGCCCCAGCTCCACCTCCAAAGCCGCAGAAGCTAAAGAAGATTAAGGCTTCAACATCAGCTGCACCTCCAAAAGCTTCACGTGTGAAGCCACTCGCCACCGCACCTCCTGAAGACAGTGTGCAGTCTGAAGATCTTTCACGCATCTCCAAGAAGACGGAGAAGAAAAAGAAAATCATCAAGAGTACTGATCAGACATTGACTCCTGCTGCCATTCTGCGTGAAGAGCACATTGATCTGTCCAGCGATGACGATCTTGCAGATGATGCCCTTGAGCAACTGATCAAGAGCAAGGAAGAAGCAGAGATCTTCAATAATTTGCCTCTCTTTGATGTGGCAATCATCCATAACTTCATTGATGAGTGGTTTGACACACCAAATCTCAGCTTTGATGATTTGCAACTTCCCATTGGCCTCAGCGTCTCCTTCAATGGCGCTATTGCTTCTGAGCTAGCTATTGCTCAGCGCATCGTCGAACTGAAGCACAAGATTGACTATGAAAAGGCTCAGTTCAAGAAGCATGTGGCCACGCTCAACGTGCAAGATGTCAAAAACTTCAAGATCATGCTGCACGAGCTCAAAGAAGCCTTTCACAAGAAGCGTGAAGAAGCTCGAGGCTCTCGAGAGCGCATGAAGAATCTGGCTGACAAGTGTGTGCTAGCCTACAATGAGGCTGAGAAGCGCAAGGCTCTTGGTCGTCCTGGCATCGACCCCAGGATGGCTGCAAAGAAGAAGAAGCTATCAACTGTCCAACCTGCACCTTCGAGGCAGGATGAACCTCGCATAGTCTTCCCAAGCAGCATGACTGGCTCGAAGCCAAAGGCCATGTCAACCGCTTCAGAACAGAAGAAGACGAGGGCTGCAGAGGCTGAAGCCAGAAAAAGGAAAACCTTAGAAGCCTCTGATGCTGCTCCCTCCAAGAAGAAGCGCAAGATCAAGAAGAATCGGGCTGCTCCCACAGAGCCCTTAGTTGTTGAACCTATCTCAGTGGTTCGCCCTGCATCTGAACACCAAGAACGACGAATGATTGTTCATGAGCCTGCTTCCACATAGGCTTATGAAGCTGAAGAGATTCCAGTAGTTGATCCCATCGCTGCTGAAGACATTGGTCATCATGACAATGTTGAAGATGATGAAGTTCTTCCTCAGATTGAACATAACATGGTATCATCGCCTGTTCTCACGAACAGCGAAATCATCAGCATTGGTCGTCCTCTGACGCCAATTGCTCAGGATGCATCATGGGCTGATCGCCCGCAACAACAAGACTCCCCCAGTACTCCCCAACAACAACAAGTCACACCATCTGTGCAAGTTGAAGAGGATGAGGCCCAGCCAACTCCATCTCCAAAGGCGTCGCCTGTATTGCAAAGGCTCCGCAAAGGACCAAGGCCTCAAGTCCCTCTTCCGAGCGTTCCAGAAGGAGAAGTGCACCACCAACCTGTTGCACGTCAAGTGTTTTCAGAAGCCACTCCAACTGTAAATGTCTCCATGTCTGAAGCCCAAGCTGCTGAAGACAAGCCGGTTGCATCAGCCGATGACGAACATCAAGAAGAACGTGTCCCTACTCCCCCATCATTGAAGAAGCTATTCCTGAAGTGAACATGTATGTGCCAGACCCTCCAGCTCAACAAGTGGAGGTTGAAAACGTTGAGGCTGCCACCATCAACACGAATGAAGCCAATAACGTAGTTATGGCTGAAGCTAATGTGGAGCCTGCACCAAGCAACATGCCAGAAGTCAATGCTACAACTACTCCTGAAGCTTCTGTTGTGCAGCCTGAAGCCACTGTTGTTGCCACTGCTCCTGTTCTGCCACCAAGGCCCTATACAATTGAGCAAGCATACAACCATGGCGAGTTAGTCACAGTAAGATGGCCCGTTCTGGTCCCTCTGCCTCATGTTTCTGGTCCTTAGTTTGATTATCACATTGAGCATAGGCCTCAGGTCTAGAAACCAAAGCCAAGACGGCCAAGGTTTCCAGGTACTGCCACATCTGCAGGGTCCTTCAATGCAAATGGCTTCAAAAGCCACAACACCTTCTTTGACAGCTCAAAGAACCCCTACTCAAGGCCAAGAATATCATCTGATCGTTTCTGGAGTCATCAGCAACGAAGCTATTACTCCTGCATTCTGTATGATCAAGGGCGCATTTCCCTCATATGCGCCTCGACACTGAAGCCATTGCCGGACTGCCATGCTTAGAAGAAGCACTTGACTGCTTTCGTGATGCTGGTCTGCTCAGCTTTGTGACAGACAAAGAACATTGGAATGAGGAACTTCTGCTTCAATTTTATGCTACCCTCCACATTCGCGGCTACAACAGGGATACAAAAACATGGGTTCTCGAGTGGATGACAGGAAATGTTCATCATGAAGCCAAAGCTCTTGACATCATTGAGCTTACAGGGTTATCCACTCCCGGAGAGCTGTATGAACCTGGTTGCCAAAAACACTGCAATACACTGGAGAGCATCTTCCATAAGCCAGAATCCAACATGAGCCAGATGTTGAGCATGATGAAGCCATTGCCACATGATGCTGAATACCCAAAGGAGTTCTTTGTTGATGACCTTGAGTATCTGCCGCGCACAATATATCACATCATCAGGCGGACTCTATGGCCAATCAAAGGGCATTCATCAGCTACAAAACTTGAAGGAGCCATGAAGACATTGGTCTTTTACATCCTCAATGGCATCATCTTCAACACACATGATTTCTTCCTCCGGCAACTGGCCGCATCTGGATCTGATCTTTTTGGTCTGAAATTCTATGCTCCATGGGTCATGCGCCTCATCAAGCTACACTCTGCTATCAACTATCAGCCCTCTGCTCGCAATCATGTGATCTTTCTACCAGAGGTTGATATGTCAGTTGAAGCCATATACCCCGAGCCTGCCAAAAAGCCTCTTTGTCTTCAAAATGCTGACCACCAAAGCTTCACTCAGCCTATGGAAGGAGTCCAAGCTGTAACTCGTGTCTATCCAATGGCTGGAAACACTCGTCTACCTCATCGTGCACCAACTGAAGCTACTGAGAGCACAATTGCTCGAAGGCCAAAGAAGCGCTCTCGGGTCCTAAATGACCGAGAACTTCTTGTGGCACTGCATCAGAAACAATACAAGCATCACTTTTGGCTCAAGAGACAGATGCAATGCTTCTTGGTGGACGTAAATCGCATTCGAAATCTTGCCACCAAGAATGCATTTGTCACTCACGAAACCTGTCGGCGATCATGGAAGAGTTTGACATTGCTCAGTGCTGAAGCGGATCTTCAAGACGATGGCTTCACTAAAAGATTCAAGTTTGACTCCACTCCTCCACGGAATGCTGTCCTACGTAGAACTCCATCTCTTGAAGACTCTGACTATTCTTCCTCCGCGGCGACTGTGAATGCCAACGTGATCGATGATGAAGACGATGCTACTTCACCACCCCCTACTTCTGCACGCATCGACACTGCACCAAGTTCGTCTGCACCGCCAACCAACAATGACAACCATGCTGCTTCACCTACTCCTCATGAGGACGAGTAGATTCTCTATGTCTTCAAACCTTTTTGGTCATTACTGACAAAAGGGGGAGAAGTATATGAGTTTGATAGTCTTCAAGCGGGTTCATATGGGCGGCTGCTTTATATTTTGCCTAATGGTTACAACTCTTGCTTTGATACATTTCGTTCGTTGAGTTGTAACACTTAAACTCGATGGTCGTCTGCTACTTATTTGCTCTTTCATGTGCGATGATAACTTCCGCACTTAGATCATTCCGCACTTAGATCATTCTGTAGACATCCATTTTCCATTATGCAAGTCATTCTTCTAGTTATATCATTTCATGCATGATGAATTATCTTCATAAGTTGAAGAGGATCTCCACAAGTACAACCTGCCATGTGCATTTGCATTCCAAAAGCAAATTACTTATATGCACATCTTCAGGGGGAGCCCTTGCCACTTATGAAGACAATACCCTATCCTTTACAATTTCACATACTTCATTCCCGTTGAAAACTTCAACCAGTTTATCATCAATCACCAAAAAGGGGGAGATTGTAAGTGCATCTAGTGCCACCCCTAATTGGTTTTGGAGTATTGACGACAAAGTTGGTTGAGGGACTAATGCATTTATGAGAATTGCAGGATAACGCAGGTAGTGTCCCTCATTGATTCGGTTTACCTACCGGAGATGACCCCTAAAAATGTATGAAGACATTGACGACAATGGTGGTATGTGAAGATATTCACATTGAAGACTATGACATGAGAAGACAATGAGTGAAGACTATGGAGCGCGAAGACTATGTTGTTTTGTTGTTTCCTTTTCTTCTTTGTTGAGTCATAGGAACCACCGTACTGTTAAGTGGGGTCCAAGTGAACAAAGTCAGATTGACTGAAGTGATGCTCAACCCAAATCCTATGTCTTCGAGTGAAGACAATGAGAGCAAATCTTATCCAGAGCTGGATGAGTCAGCTTTGCATGCAGCCCAAGTAAAGTTGCCGTGTGTGTTTGAAATCTGACCGTTGGAACATGTGTCAGTTCCTTAATGACCCAGGATCATTTCGGACATATTAGGTCGGGTTGCTTTGTGGCTATAAATATCCCACCCCCTACACCATAAATTGGTGGCTGCTCATATTTAGTTTACGGCTTTTGTCGTTTGAGAGCAACCCACCTCGAAGCCTTTGAGAGAGAAAAATCCTTGCGAGGACAAAGCCCAAACACCCAGAGCCAAAGAGTGTTAGGCATCACTGAAGTCTTTCTGTCTGTGTGACCTGAAGACTTATTACACTTGAGGACTGTGTATCCTCCAGCCGGTTAGGCGTCGCGTTCTGAGCATCCAAGAGTCATTGTGGATCGCCGGTGAACAAAGTCTGTGAAGGTTCGGAAGTCTACCTTGAAGACTTACCAGAGTGATTGGGCGAGGACTGTGTGTCCTTAGCTCAAGGGGAATAAGGTGAAGACGCGGTCTTCTGAGTTGAATCTCAGCCTCCCTAACCAGATGTACAGTTGTCACAGCAACTGAAACTGGTCCAACAAATCCTGTGTCTTCAACAAGTGACTGGTTCTATGCTCTAACTTCCTTTACCTTAAGTTTGTCTTCATGAAGTCATTGCCTGTTTGTCATATTTGTTTGACTTCATTGCTTGACTGCTATTGTTGATTGGCTTCATACTATCTTCCATCCTGATCCTTACTACCAACCTGCTATTAGTCTTTGTACTTTCACATTATTGCATACTTGACTATGGCTTGCTTGTTGTAGTTTATCTTCCGCTGCATATCAATTAGGTCATTTCTATTGATTGTCTTCGAAACTTCCACGTTTTGAAGACTTTGATAAAAATCGCCTATTCACCCCCCATCTAGTCGATAACTAGCACTTTCAGCTGCTCTGCTCTAAGGCCAACGCGTTGGGCTTCCAGTCGATCAACTATAGAGGTGGTGAAGTTGATCGTCCAAGCAACGACAAAAGAGGCACGACGAGGGATCAAATCGCTGATCATGCTAATAACTTGGGAGATATGGCAAGCACGCAACAAAGCAACCTTCAGAAACAAGCCAGCGTCCAAGGAGCAAATCATCAACGCCATCCGAAGAAATTTTGAGCTGTGGAGACTTGTGGAAGCAAAACATCTTGGGAGCAAAACATCTGTGGAGACTAGCTATTAGGATTCCTTCTTCAACCTCCTCTACCCCACGTTCTTCTTCTTTCAACCGCTCCACATACCACCAGCCGGACAGTCTTCCACCATCGCCGCCCATAGTCGGTGGAGCTCCCACGCCACCTACACCCACCGCTGTGTTAGCCATTGGCCATCCCGCTAACCCCGTGATGGTCAGTTTTTTTCCTGGGGAATCTGCACCACCCCCACACACCTAAGAGCATTAAAAGTGCTAGTTATCGACTAGAGGGGGGGGGGGTGAATAGGCGATTTTTATGAAAGTCTTCAAAACACGAGGTCTTTGAAGACAAACAATAATATTGAACCTATATGATATGCAGCAGAAGATAAACTACACTAGGCAGGCAATAGTCAAGCAAGCAACATAGTGAAAGCATGAAGACTAACAACAACTAGGTAGACAAGATCAGAATGGAAGACAGTACAAAGCCAAACAGATACAAGTCTTCACCCAGTGAAGTCAAATAGATCAGGGAAGCAAGCAATGACTTCACGAAGACAAACTGAAAAATAAGAAGGGTAGGGGATAGAACCAGCTGCTTGGTGAAGACAGGGATTTGGTATACCAGTTCCAGTTGGTGTGACAACTGTATGTTCTGTTAGGGTGGCTGAGATGGAACTCAGAAGAGTGTGTCTTCACCTTATTCCCCTAGAGCCAAGGACACTTAGTCCTCGCCCTATCACTCAGGTAAGTCTTCAAGGTAGACTTTCAAACCTTCACAGACTCCATTCACGGGCAATCCACAATGACTCTTGGATCCTCAAAACGTGAAGCCTAACCGGTTGGAGGATGCACAGTCCTCAAGTGTAACAAGTCTTCAGGTCACGCAGATAGAAAGACTTTAGTGATGCCTAAAACTCTTTGGCTCTGGGTATTTTGGGCTTTGTCCTCGCAAGCATCTCTCTCTTAAAGGCTTCGGAGGTGGGTTGCTCTCAAATGACAAAAGTTGTGCACTAACTCTAAGAAACCACCAATTTATGGTGTAGGGGGTGGGCTATTTATAGGCAACCCGACCTGATATGTCCGAAAATGACCCTGGGTCACTAAGGAACCGATGCGTGTCCAATAGTCGGATTTCAAACACACACGACAGCTTGGCTTGGGCTACAAGCAAAGCTGACTCATCCAGCTCTAGATAAGATTTGCTCTCATTGTCTTCGCTCGAAGACATAGGATTTTGGTTGAGCATCTCTTCAGCCATCTGACTTTGTTTACATGGAGCCCACTTAACAGTACGGTGGTTCTTATGACTCAAGATAGAAGAAAAGGAAACTACGAAAGAAACTATGTCTTCGCACTCCATACTCTTCAAATGAATGTCTTCATCGTCATTATCTTCAACGTGAATGTCTTCACGAACCACCATTATCTTCAATGCCTTCATACATTTTTAGGGGTCATCTCTGGTAGGTAAACCGAATCAATGAGGGACTACTACCTGTGTTATCCTGCAATTCTCACAAACACTTTAGTCCCTCAACCACGTTTGTCGTCAATACTCTATAACCAACTAGGGGTGGCACTAGATGCACTTACAACTTCCCCCCTTTTGGTGATTGATGACAAACTGGTTGAAGTATTCAACGGGGATAAAAATATGTGAAAGTTTAAGTACATATGTATTGTATTCATAGGTTAAAAGAGGCCCCCCCCTGAAGATGTGCGTATAAGTAGTTTGCCTTTGAATGCAAATGCACATGTCAGGTTTTGCTTTGTGGAGATCTTCTTCAACCATGAAGACAATTCATCATGCATATAAGAAAGTAATGAAGATAATGATATGCATAATGAGAAATGGACCTTTGCAGAATGACTTCATGCGGAATTTATCATCGCATCACAAGGTAGCAGCAGAAAGTAACAGATGACCATCAAGTTTAAGCGTTACAACTCAAAAAACAAAAGTTTCAGGAATGAGAGCTGTAAGACTTGGCAAAAAGAGGCAAACGACCCATATGGACCCACTTGAAGACTATCAACTCATATGCTTCTCCCCCTTTTGCCAGTAAGGACCAAAAAAGTTTGAAGACATATAGCATCTACTTGTTCCCAGGCGGAGAAGATGTTGGTGCAGCAGGGGCGATGCTGGAGTTGGGCGGTGCAGAGGGGCCTGGTGCAGAATCCTGATGTAGTGAAGCCATTGCTGGTGAAGTGGTGTCGTCCTCTTCATCCATGACTCTGAATTTTCAATGGAAGGAGTTGGACGCCAACTTGCTGATTGTTGTGGCCTAGAGTCAAACTTGAAATGCTCTGCGAAGCCATGTTTGTGAAGATCATATTCAGAACAGAGCAGCGTGAGGCTCTTCTAGGACCGCTGACAAGCTTCATGCACGACGAATGAATTCTTGGTAGCCAGATTGCGAATGCGATTGATATCAACAATGAGACTCTGCATCTGTCGCTTGAGACAATCGTGATGCCTATCTTATTTCTGATGAAGTGATACAAGAAGCTCTCGGTCATTGAGAACATGAGGATGCTTCTTAGGCCTTTGAGCTATTGTGCTGGCAGTTGCATCTATGTTTGCACGATGTGGCAGGCGTAGCTGACCAGCCAGAAGACCATCAGGAGTAGGAGGGTTTGGCACATGAATACCTTCAATTAGCTGAGTGAAGCTTTGAAATTCAACATTGTGAAGATGGAGGGGCTTCTTGGCAGACTCGGGGTAGATGGCTTCATATGAGATGTCAACATCAGGCAAAAACACCACATGATTGCGTGCTGAAGCTTCATAGTTGATAGAGGAGTGAAGTTTAATGAGCCACATGACCCATGGAGCATAGAATTTGAGGCCAGAGAGATCATTTCCAGATGCGCCCAACTGGCGAATGAAGAAGTCTTGTGTGTTGAATCTGATGCCATTAAGAATGTAGAAGACCAATGTCTTCATGGTGCCTTCAATCCTTGCACTAGAATAATGTTCCTTGATAGGACACAGAGTATGCCTGATGATGTGATATATAGTGCAGGGCAAGTACTCGAGGTTTTGGACAATCCTTGGGGTATTCGGCATCAATGGGCAATGGCTTCATCATACTGAGCATTTCACTCATGTTTGGCTCAGACTTCTGGGAGATACTCTGCAGTTCTCGTTCATATGGAGGACAACCTGGCTCATATAGATCACCTGGAGTGGGCAGGGAGGTGAGCTCATTGATGTCCTGAGCTTTGGCTTCATGATGCACGTCGCCTGTCATCCACTCAAGGACCCAAGTCTTTGGATCCCTGTTGTAGCCTCGGATGTGTAATGTAGCATAGAACTGCAGTAGAAGCTCTTCATTTTAGTGTTATTTGTCATTGAAAAATGGAAGAAGTCCCACTCTACGAAAGCAGTCAAGAGCCTCTTCAAGGCATGGCAGCCCAGCAATGGCTTCGCAGTCAAGATGCTGATGAGGAAAGATCATGTCTTGGTTGTATAGTATGCAGGAGTAGTAGCTACGTTGCTGATGGCTCCAGAACCTACCTGAGGTGATCTTTGGCTTCTTGTAGGGGTTCTTGGTGCTCTCAAAGAATGTGTCGTCCTCTATGAAGCTTAGCACACTGAATGATCCGCGAGTTGTTACTGCGCTGGGAAGCCTTGGCAGCCTGGGCTTCGGCTTCTGCGTGTGAGGCCTTTGCTCCACATGATAGTCATATTGAGGACTTGGAGCAGTGGGTGTAATCATAATTTGCCACCTCACAGTAACAAGCTCACAATGATTATAAGCCCGTTCCATAGTATGAGGCACTGGAGGAGGTGTCAGCCACCTGAGCTTCAACTATTGTAGCTTCATGAGTACGGGGTCGGGCAATCACATCCTCTTGGACAAATGGATCACTTGTAGGGGGATAGCTTCATGATTTTCTTCTTGAACTTCATCGATTGATGCAGCCAAAATGTCTTCAGCCACTTTGGCTTATCTTGAGCAGACGCAGAAGGGATGGCATCAGGTAAAACTTGACGTGCTATTGAGCTTTGTTGTTGCACATCCTCTTCTGGAATGTTGGACATGGTGGAGACCTAGGGCCTAGGGCCTTTGCGAAGCCTACGGAAATAGGGCAGTGTATGAGGTGAAGGGATGGTATAATCCATGTCTTCGGGAGTTTCTTGAGTTGTCTCAAGCACCAGAGTGGTGACTTGAGTTGTTGGAGTGCGTGGAATAACTTCATGTTGAGGGGAGTCGGGGTGGTGCTCTTCCCATGACACATCTTGAGTGATTGGCGTCATGGGACGTGGTGTCATGGGACGGCCAATACAGATCAATTCACTGCTCGTAGGAGTAGGCGATGACACCGGATTGGACTCGAGTTGAGGAAGGACTTCATCATCTTCAACATGGTCCTCATGATCAATGTCTTTAGCTGCAGTTGAGTCGCGAGCTGGAATCTCTTCAGACACTTGAGCCTCTGTGGGAGCAGGCTCATGAACAACGAGACGACGCTCGCAATTTGCAAAGGCTGGGAGTTCAACAGAGATGGGTTCAACATTCAAAGGTTCTTGGGCAGAAGCACGCTCTTTGCATGAAGACTTTGAACACTTGGTCTTTAGCTTCTTCTTGGAGGGAGCAGCGTCAGAGGTGTCTTGGTGCTTCCTCTTCTTGGCTTTAGCCTTAGCTAGCTTTGTCTTCTTTTGTTTAGAAGCTGCTGAAGGGACCTTTGGCTTCGAGCTAGTCGCACTGGCAGGGAAGACAATGCTTGGCCTTTCCTGCCTTGGTGCTTCGAGTCCAGCTTCAGCAATATTCTTCTTCTTCTTCTTGGCTGCAAGCTTGGGGTCAATGCCTGGACGCCCAAGAGCCTTGCGCTTCATGGCCTCATTGTGAACATGAACGCATTTTTTAGCATAATACTTCATGCGCTCACGAGAGTCTTTAGCTTCCTCACGCGTCTTCTTGAATTGAGCCTTGAGGTCAATCATCATTTTCTTGAACTTTTGCACATCAGTAACACTGAGACTTGCCATGTGCTTCTTGAATTGGGCCTTCTCATAGTCAATATTGTTTTTAACTCAACAATTTTCTAAGCTATAGCAAGCTCCTTTGCAATGTTGCCTTGAAATGTGATGCTGATGTCAATGGGCACCTGCAGATCGTCAATGGTAAGAGAAGGATCTTCAAACCATTCATCAATGAAGTTATTCAAAATATCTGCATCAAAGAGACACAGACCTTCGAAGATCTTAGCTTCTTGCTCGCTCTTGATCAGCATCTCTAGAGCGTCATCAGCAAGGTCTTCATCACTGTATAGATCAATAACATTCTCTTCATTTCGCAGAATGCTAGCTGGCGTCAAATCATGCCTAGAGATCTTCATGCGCTTCTTGGTCCTCTTGGAGACGCGTGATTGATCTTCAGACTGCACACTGGTTCAGGAGGTGCAGTTTTCACAGGCTTCACTCTTGAAGCTTTTGGTGCTGCATGAGGTTTTGAAGCCTTAGATTTCTTCTTTGGCTTCGGGGACTCAGGAGCATCCTTAGAGTCAGCTTCTTCAGCAGATTGTTCCACTGTGTCCCTATTGTGCAACAATATGGGATAGGAGCCCATCGAAGCTATTGAAGGGGCCAATCCTATTCTCATTGGCTTCACGAGTGCCCTCATACCTTGGAGAAGCTGGCCCTGGGTTGAACTTGAGTCCAAAGGCCTTCTTATTCTTGGTTGCAGACTCCTTTGCAAACACAAAATTTCTCTTGAACAGATCATTGGTGTCTACTACGCAACCTTCTTCTTGTAGATGTTGTTGGGCCTCCAAGTGCAGAGGTTTGTAGGACAGTAGCAAATTTCCCTCAAGTGGATGACCTAAGGTTTATCAATCCGTGGGAGGCGTAGGATGAAGATGGTCTCTCTCAAACAACCCTGCAACCAAATAACAAAGAGTCTATTGTGTCCCCAACACACCCAATACAATGGTAAATTGTATAGGTGCACTAGTTCGGCGAAGAGATGGTGATACAAGTGCAATATGGATGGTAGATATAGGTTTTTGTAATCTGAAATTATAAAAACAGCAAGGTAACTAATGATAAAAGTGAGCACAAACGGTATTGCAATGCTAGGAAACAAGGCCTAAGGTTCATACTTTCACTAGTGCAAGTTCTCTCAACAATAATAACATAACTGGATCATATAACTATCCTTCAACATGCAACAAAGAGTCACTTGAAAGTCAGTAATAGCAGAGAACAAACGAAGAGATTATTGTAGGGTACGAAACCACCTCAAAGTTATCCTTTCTGATCAATCTATTCAAGAGTCCGTAGTAAAATAACACAAAGCTATTCTTACCGTTCGATCTATCATAGAGTTTGTACTAGAATAACACCTTAAGACACAAATCAACCAAAACCCTAATGTCACCTAGATACTCCAATGTCACCTCAAGTATCCGTGGGTATGATTATAGGATATGCATCACACAATCTCAGATTCATCTATTCAACCAACACAAAGAACTTCAAAGAGTGCCCCAAAGTTTCTACCAGAGAGTCAAGATGAAAACGTGTGCCAACCCCTATGCATAGATTCCCAAGGTCACGGAACCCACAAGTTGATCACCAAAACATACATCAAGTGAATCAATAGAATACCCCATTGTCACCACAGGTATCCCACGCAAGACATACATCAAATGTTCTCAAATCCTTAAAGACTCAATCCGATAAGATAACTTCAAAGGGAAAACTCAATTCATTACAAGAGAGTAGAGGGGGAGAAACATCATAAGATCCAACTATAATAGCAAAGCTCGCGATACATCAAGATCGTCCCAAATCAAGAACACGAGAGAGAGAGAGAGATCAAACACATAGCTACTGGTACATACCCTCAGCCCCGAGGGTGAACTACTCCCTCCTCATCATGGAGAGCGCCGGGATGATGCAGATGGCCACCGGTGAGGGATCCCCCCTCCGACAGGGTGCCGGAACGGGGTCCCGATTGGTTTTTGGTGGCTAGAGAGGCTTGCGGCGGCGGAACTCCCGATCTAGGTTATTTTCTGGAGGTTTCTATATTTATAGGAATTTTTGGCATGGGTCTCACGTCAGGAGGGTCTCTGAGCCGTCCACGAGATAGGGGGGGAGCCCGGGGGGTAGGGCGCGCCCCCCACCCTCGTGGGCAGGCCGAGACTCTTCTGGCCCAACTCTTTTACTCTCGGGGCTTCTTTTGGTCCATAAAAAATCATCAAAAATTGGCACGTCAATTGGACTCTGTTTAGTATTCCTTTTCTGGAAAACTCAAAAACAAGGAAAAAACAGAAACTGGCACTGGGCTCTAGGTTAATAGGTTAGTCCCAAAAATCATATAAAATAGCATATAAATGCATATAAAACATCCAAGATTGATATATAATAGCATGGAACAATCAAAAATTATAGATACGTTGGAGACGTATCATAGATCCAGAGCAGTGTTGCCACGGCGCTGCCTACCACCCTTCTTTGAAGATTTGTTAGAAGCCATTGGTGTCAACATGAAAGGCTTCACAACTGAGTTTGGCTTCAATCTACTTGTCAGGCAAGAATTGGCTTCAGCTGAGTCAATATGTCGCTGTAAGAACTCTGCAAATGAATCCAGACTATGAGAACCAAGGGATTACCCCATCGACATGTACATGTGACAACGTCAGAGATGCGGGGGAAGGGGAAGAAGTCATAGGCATTCTCAGAAGATTTTTGAAGATAAATCAGTTTGAAGACATTGAACTCATAGCGCAAAGACATTCACTTATTTGAAGTGAGTTGGTTCTAGATTTGTACGAATCCATGAATAGTACAAGTGAGGAATCTAACTAGTTTGAGGCATAAGTGAATATACTTGCAAGTTATGAGATGGAGAAACAAAAAGAAGTAGATCTAGAAGTGTAAAAACTACTTTTGGAAGAAGTTGACAGATTCAACAGATCAAACAGGTGGTAAAAAGTGAGTTTTAATTACCGCATGAAGAACTATTAGGCGAGACGAAGTAGATGCCGAGCAGTTCAATCTCCCACACCCTAACTTGGCGGCGGTGGAGAAGACCATATCCACGGCTGGCGTGAAGACGACGATGGAGAAGTTGCGGCAGCTAAGCGCTTCTACTCCGGCGGCGACGGAAGCTAGCGTTGGGATTCGAGCGAGATGGTGAGGTGGGAGAAGAGATAATGACCGCACGGGGTGGATGTATTTATAAGGAGGAAGGCGGTGCAACGCAATTACATAGGTGCCCCTGGCGGTTCACATCTGAATGACACGTGGCACACATGCAGCTTATTGAGAGTTGAGTCATGTTCCCTTATGTCACTTGAAGCTACGTCGGTATTTCCCCAAAGAGGAAGGGATGATGCAACACAACAGCGGTAGGTATTTCCCTCATATATGAAACCAAGGTTATCGAACCAGTAGGAGAACCAAGCAACATAAGGTGAACAACCCCTGCACACAAATAACAACGCCTCGCAACCCGACGTGTTAAAGGGGTTGTCAATCCCTTTCGGGGTACGGTGCCTCGAGATAGGCAATGGACATGAGGTAAATTTGTGGATAGGATAAATAGATGCGGAACAAATAAATTGCAGCAAGGTATTTTTGTATTTTTTGGTTTAATATATCTAAAAATAAACGCAAGGAAAAAGTAGATCGCAAGGCAAATATATGAGAAAGAAAACCCGGGGTTCATAGGTTTCACTAGTGGCTTTTCTCGAAAAAGATAGCAAACGGTGGGTGAACAAATTACTGTTGGGAAATTGATAGAACTTCAAATAATTATGATGATATCCAGGCAATGATCATTACATAGGCATCACGTCCAAGATTAGTAGACCGACTCCTGCCTGCATCTACTACTATTACTCCACACATCGACCGCTATCCAACATGCACCTAGTGTATTAAGTTCATGGAAAAATGGAGTAATGCAATAAGAACGATGACATGATGTAGACAAGATCCGTTTATCTATTGCGGCAGATATGGACCCCTTCTTTTTATCCTTAGTAGCAACAATACATATGCATCGGTTCCCTTTCTGTCACTGGGATAAAGCACCATAAAGATTGAACCCACTACCGGGCACCTCTTCCCATTGCAAAATAAATAGATCAAGTTTGCCAAACAAAACCCAAATATCTGAGAAGAAATACGAGGCTATTAGAGATCACACATATAAGAGATCAAAGAAACTCAAATAACTTTCATGGATATAAAAACATATGACTGATCATAAACTCGAAGTTGATCGGATCCCAACAAACACACCGCCAAAAGACTTACATCATATGGATCTCCAAGAGACCATTGTATTGATAATCAAGAGAGACACAGAGAGGAAGACATCTAGCTACTAACTACGGACCCGAAGGTCTACAAAGAACTACTCACGCATCATCGAAGAGGCACCAATGGAAGTGGTGAACCCCTCCGTGATGGTGTCTAAATTGGATCGGGTGGTTCTGGACTCTGCGGCGGCTGGATGAATTTTTCGTCGACTCCCCTAGGGTTTCTGGAATATTGGGGTATTTATAGAGCAAAGAGGCGGCCCGGGGGGTACCCGAGGTGGGCACAACCCACCAGGGTGCGCCTGGGCCTCCTGGCGCGCCCTGGGGGTTGTTCCCTCCTCGAGACTCCACCCAGGTGCAACCATGACCCTATCTTCTTCCCTTTGGTCCATAAAAATCATCGTAAATTGGCGTGGCATTTGGACTCCGTCTGATATTTATTTCCTACGATGTAGAAAACATGCAGAAAACAACAACTGGCACTTGGCACTATGTCAATAGGTTAGTACCAAAAAATGATATAAAACGACTATAATTGATTATAAAACATCCAAGATTGGTAATAAAATAGCATGGAATAATCAATAATTATAGATACATTGGAGACGTATCAGCATCCCCAAGCTTAACTCATGCTCGTCCTCAACTAGGTAAGTGATAAAAATAGAATTTTTGATGTGGAGTGTTGTTTATCATGTCATATCATATTCTTTTCTTTATAGCGTGGACATATGGACTTTTATGTGATTCAAAGCAATAGTCTAGTTTTGACATAATAATTTATATACTCAAGCATATCAGCAAGCAACCATGTCTTTCAAAATATCAATGCTAAAACAAGTTATCCCTAGCCCACCATGCTCAAACATCGATCCATTCATGAAACACACTCGAATATTAGCTACACCCAATACTTAAGTACGATCATATTGCCTCCTAGTTGGTGCTTTTATAAGAGAGGATGGAGACTCAATTTCAAAAAATAAAAATTGTATAAAGTAAAAGAAAGACCCTTAGCAAAGGGAAGTAGGGATTTGTAGAGGTGCGAGAGCTTAAAGCGAAAAATTAGAGATAAAAACATTTTGGGAGGCGTATCCATCCCACCAACGAAAATGACTTGGAGCATCCCAACACTTTCCATGCTATATATATCATAGGCGGTTCCCAAACAGAAAATAAAGTTTATTCCTTTTTCCACCATAACTTTCACTTTCCATGGCTAGCCGTATCCACGGGTGCCCTCCATACCAACACTTTCCAAGGAATTTATTATTTGACAATAAAGTAAATTCATTTATACATTTCGAAACTGGGGATCCCTAATACCTTTGCCTTACTCTCATGCAATGACAAGTGAATAAACACTCATCGTGAGAATAACACATCTAGCATGGAAAATATTACCCACCCGTTACCGTTCCGCGAGCGAAACAAACACACAAAAGAGAATTTTATTTTGAAATTTAGAGCTGGCACATGCAAATTTGCTTAGAATGGCAAAATAATACCGCATATAGGTAGATATAGTGGACTCATGTGGCAAAACTGGTTTAAAGGATTTTGGATGCACAAGTAGAGGTCATACTTAGTGCGAAACGAAGGCTAGCAAAAAGATTGAGAAGCGACCAACCAAGAAACGAATAATCTCATAAGCAAGCATTAAGCATAATTAACACCGAATAATGCACCACAAGTAGGATATAATTTTCATTGCATGATTATTGACTTTTGTGCATGCATAGGGAATCACAAACCTTAACACCTATATTCTTACTAGACCACAATTATTCATCAACGTAACTCACATATCACATCATCATATTTTAAACTGTTACTAAGAATCAAGTTTATTTTGTCCAATGATCTTCATGACATATATTTTTTCTTTCTTTATTCTTCTTGGATATCTATCACTTTGGGACTAATTTTCATGTGTTGCTTTTCATAAGCTCGAACAAATATAAGTGAAGATCATGAGCATAACATATTTTATTTCTCTCAAAATAATTTAAGAGAGAATTTCTTCAAAATTTTACTAACTCTCAAATAAATCTAAGTGAAGCAAGAGAGCATTTCTTCAAAAATACTAAGCACACCGTGCTAAAAAAGATACAAGTGAAGCACTAGAGCAAGTCCATTGCTCATAGAAATTTAAGTGAAGCATAGAGAGCAATTTTAACAAGTCATGGCACAACTTTGGATCTCTCAAATAGGTGTATCCAGCAAGGATTGATGACTTAAAACACAAAATAAAACAAGCAAATACACATATCATACAAGACGCTCCAAGCAAAACACATATCATGTGACGAATAAAAATATAGCCTCGAGTAAAATACCGATGGTTGTTAGAAGAAAGAGGGGATGCCACTCTGGGGCATCCCCAAGCTTTGTTGCTCATTCTTGGATAATAACTTGGTATTGAAGGAAATATGCCCTAGAGGCACTAATAAAGTTATTATTTATTTCCTCATATCATGATAAATGTTTATTATTCATGCTAGAATTGTATTAACCGGAAACATGATACATGTGTGAATACATAGACAAATATATAGTCACTAGTATGCCTCTACTTGACTAGCTCATTAATCAAAGATGGACCTAACCATAGACATGTGTTGTCATTTGATTAATGGGATCACATCATTAGGAGAATGATGTGATTGACATGACCCATTCCGTTAGCCTAGCACTTGATCGTTTAGTATATTGCTATTGCTTTCTTCATGACTTATACATGTTCCTGTAACTATGAGATTATGCAACTCCCGTTTATCGGAGGAAAACTTTGGGTGCTACCAAACGTCACAACGTAACTGGGTGATTATAAAGGAGTACTACAGGTGTATCCAAAGGTACATGTTGGGTTGGCGTATTTCGAGATTAGGTTTTGTCACTCCGATTGTTGGAGAGGTATCTCCGGGCCCTCTCGGTAATGCACATCACTATAAGCCTTGCAAGCAATGTAACTAATGAGTTAGTTACGGAATGATGCATTACGTAACGAGTAAAGAAACTTGCCGGTAACGAGATTGAACTAGGTATTAGATAACGACGATCGAATCTCGGGCAAGTAACATACCGATGACAAAGGGAACAACGTATGTTGTTATGCGGTTTGACCGATAAAGATCTTCGTAGAATATGTAGGAGCCAATATGAGAATCCAGGTTCCGCTATTGGTTATTGACCGAGAATAGTTCTAGGTCATGTCTACATAGTTCTCGAACCTGTAGGGTCCGCACGCTTAACATTACGATGACAGTTTTATTATGAGTTTATATATTTTGATGTACCGAAGGTTGTTCGGAGTCCCGGATGTGACCCAGGACATGACGAGGAGTCTCGAAATGGTTGATACATAAAGATTGATATATTGGAAGCCTATATTTGGATATCGGAAACGTTCCGGGAGAAACCGGGATTTTTTCGGAGTACCTTGGGTTACCGGACCCCCCCCCCCCCGGGGGGTTATTGGGCCTAGATGGGCCATGAGGGAGAAGAGGAGGGCCGGCCAGGGCAGGCCGCGCGCCCCCTCTCCCCCTAGTCCGAATAGGACAAGGAGGGGGGGGGGCGCCCCCCCTTTCCTCTTTCCCCTCCCCCTTTCCTTCTCCACCAAGGCAAGAGGGGGGAGTCCTACTCCTGGTGGGAGTAGGACTCCTCCAGGCGCACCCCTTGGGGGACGGCCGCACCTCCCCCTCCCTCCTTTATATACGGGGGCAGGGGGGCACCCTAGAACACACAAGTTGATCTACGTGATCGTTCCTTAGCCGTGTGCGGTGCCCCCCTCCACCATATTCCACCTCGATCATATCGTCGCGAAGCTTAGGTGAAGCCCTGCGCCGGTAGAACATCATCATCATCACCATGCCGTCGTGCTGACGGAACTCATCCCCGACACTTTGCTGGATCGGTGTCCGGGGATCATCATCGAGCTGAACGTGTGCTGAACTCGGAGGTGCCGTACGTTCGGTACTTGGATTGGTCGGATCGTGAAGACGTACGACTACATCAACCGCGTTGTCATAACGCTTCCGCTTACGGTCTACGAGGGTACGTGTACATTACTCTCCCCTCTCGTTGCTATGCATCACCATGATCTTGTGTGTGCGTAGGAATTTTTTTGAAATTACTATGTTCCCCAACAGGTATGCCGGGGCATCCCCAATCTTAGGCTCTTCAATCCTTCTTTCATCTATCGTAAGATAACCAAAACTTGAAGACTTCAATCACACAAAACTCAAACAAAACCTTCATGAGATCTATTAGTAAAAGAAAGCAAACCACTACTATAAGTGTTGTGTCAAACCAATTCTTATTTTTTTTGTATTATATCGACTGTATTCCAACTTTTCTATGGCAAAAACTCATCAAAGAAAACCATAGAGCCATCAAAATAAGCACACAACACAAAGAAAACAGAATCTGTCAAAATAGAACAAGCTGTAGTAATCTGGAACTTTCGAATACTTCTGAAACTCCAAAAATTATGAAATAAATTGGTGGACGAGAGGAATTTGTCTATTGATCCTCTGCAAAAAGAATCAACTTAAAAGCACTGTTTTGTAAAAAAATGACAACGAATCTCGTGAGCGCAAAAGTTTCTGTTTTTTAGCAAGATCAAATATACTGTCACCCAAGTCTTCCCAAAGGTCCTCCTGGGCACAAACACTAATTAAAACACAAAAAACACAATCATAATAGTAGCATAATTGTGCTAACACACAAGAACAGGAAGCAAAAATCAGAAATAAATTTTATTCATTGGGTTGCCTCCCAGGAAGCGCTATAGTTTTATGCCCTTAGCTAGGCATAAAGCAAGGATCTAAGTTTTGTCTTCAGAAGTTTTGGCAACTTTTGTAAGGGTTTTCTCAAACCCGGGAGGCTCTTTACGCTTCCCTAAATTCTCCAAAAAAAACCATCTTAAGATCCAAAATATCCAATCACTTGTTGCAAAGAGTAATCAAGGTATTCATGCGATTGACACTACCATTGAGGTGTTTGAGGGGTTCATTATATTTGTGTATTTCAACCATATGTTTATGTAAATCACCAAGTTTTTCCAACTTTTGAGGGGTTCATTATATTTATGTAAATTCTCCGGAAACTCCTTCTTTTGAGGAGTAATTCCCAAAATTCCTTCCAAGATTTCATAGGCAGCGTTTGCATCAAGCTCACTAAAATTTCCTTTAGTGGCAAAATCAAGAAGTTGTCTATGATGCAAAGCTAATCCTATGCAAAAATAATGAAGCAAAACCTTAGCATCCCCCTTTAGGTTGGAGACACGATATGATTCCATAAGCCTATACCAGACATCTTTCAAATTTTCTCCTTGTCTTTGCTTGAAGTAAAGAAGTTCAAAATCTGGCAACAAAGGAGGAGTAGGGATGCTAGCCATCGGGACTAGAGACAAGAGATCGGTGAAAAAGAGAGGCAAATAAAACGGCAATTTTTTGTGAAGTGGGGGAGAGGAAAATGAGAGGCAAAAGGCGAATAATGTAAATTGTAAGGAGATGAGATTTTTGATTAGGAACCTGGTTATGTTGAAGATCGTCCCCGGCAACGGCACCAGAAATTCCTTTTGATGTCTCTTGAAGCTATATTGGTATTTCCCCAAAGAGGAAGGGATGATGCAGCACAACAGCGGTAGGTATTTCCCTCAGATATGAAATCAAGGTTATCGAACCAGTAGGAGAACCAAGCAACACAACGTAAACATCTCTTGCACACAAATAGCCACACCTCGCAACCCAACGTGTTAAAGGGGTTGTCAATCCCTTTTGGGGTACGGAGCCTCAAGATAGGCAAAGGACGTGAGGTATATTTGTAGATAGGATAAATAGATCGCGGAACAAATAAATTGCAGCAAGGTATTTTTGTATTTTTGGTTTAATAGATCTGAAAATAAATGCAAGGAAAAAGTAGATCGCAAGGCAAATATATTTGAAAGAAGACCCGGGGTTCGTAGGTTTCACTAGTGGCTTCTCTTGAAAAAGGTAGCAACGGTGGGTGAACAAATTACTGTTGGGCAATTGATAGAACTTCAAATAATTATGATGATATCCAGGCAATGATCATTACATAGGCATCACGTCCATGATTAGTAGACGGACTCCTGCCTACATCTACTACTATTACTCCACACATCGACCGCCATCCAGCATGCATCTAGTGTATTAAGTTCATGGAAAAATGGAGTAATGCAATAAGAACGATGACATGATGTAGACAAGATCCGTTTAACAATTGCGGTAGATATGGATCCCATCTTTTTATCCTTAGTAGCAATGATACATGCGCGTTGGTTCCCTTTCTGTCACTGGGATTAAGCACCATAAGATCGAACCCACTACCAGGCACCTCTTCCCATTGCAAGATAAATAGATCAAGTTGGACAAACAAAACCCAAATATTGGAGAAGAAATACGAGGCTATAAGAGATCATGCATATAAGAGATCAAAGAAACTCAAAATAACTTTCATGGATATAAAAACATATAACTGATCATAAACTCGAAGTTCATCGGATCCCAACAAACACACCGCCAAAAGACTTACATCATATGTATCTCCAAGAGACCATTGTATTGATAATCAAGAGAGAGAGAGAGAGAGAGAGATAGAGATAGAGAGAGAGAGAGAGGAAGCCATCTAGCTACTAACTACAGACCCGAAGGTCTACAAAGAACTACTCACGCATCATCAGAGAGGCACCAATGGAAGTGGTGAACCCCTCCGTGATGGTGTCTAGATTGGATCTGGTGGTTCTGGACTCTACGGCGACTAGATGAATTTTTCATTGACTCCCCTAGTGTTTCTGGAATATTGTGGTATAGAGCAAAGAGGCGGTCCGGGGGTACCCGAGGTGGGCACAACCCACTAGGGCGCGCCTGGGCCTCACCAATATCAGATGGAGTCCAAATGCCACGCCAATTTACGATGATTTTTTATGGACCAAAAGGAAGAAGATAGGCCCTAGTTGCACCTGGGGGGTCCCGAGGAGGGGACAACCCACCAGGGCGCGCCTGGGCCTCCTGGCGTGCCCTGGTGGGTTGTCCCCTCCTCGGGACCCCCCTCCAGGTGTAACTAGGGCCCATTTTCTTCCTTTTGGTCCATAAAAAGTCATCGTAAATTGGTGTGGCATTTGGACTCCATCTGATATTGATTTCCTGCGATGTAAAAAACATGCAGAAAACAACAACTAGCACTTGGCACTATGTCAATAGGTTAGTACCAAAAAATGATATAAAATGACTATAAATTGATTATAAAACATCCAGGATTGATAATAAAACAACATGGAATAATCAAAAGTTATAGATACATTGGAGACGTATCATTCCCACGAGCGCCTGGATTGTCGGGTGGTCGTTTCGGCTTCTCCGGTTTTCAGGCAAAAGAGATAGAGCATTAAAATCAATTTTAAATGTGTGTCTCTGTATCTTCAACTGACAAGGTCACAATGAAGACATTCGACACGTGTCAACAGAATGCATATGAAGAGACAGAGAGAATTTGAGGGAGAAGCACAGATGAGGTTAGGGTCCGATGACATTCACTTAGTTTAGAAAATTAGCAACTTTGAACACATAGCTATAAGTGAATGTTGTAGAGGACAGAACACACACACACACACACACACACACACACACACACACATATATATATATATATATATATATATATATATATCATTGAAGACAAAATCAACATTGAGAATATAAAACTTGAAGACAAATCAATGTTGAAGGCAATCCAAATATGGAGATAATGTAGTCATGACGCCAATGAAAATCTTTAAAATGTGTGGTGGTGGGGTTATCCACCGTATAGGAAATGTTAGACCCAGACATGGCGCACAATTATCATGGCGCTCCGAAGTCAAATTCCACATTAATGTATTCACACTCAGAGGGTAAGTCTTCATTAACTGAAGATATACGTTACTTCATGTGTTGCACATCTAAGTCATCAACATGCATAAGTGTTAGGATGCGTGTCCATTCACAGGACATTCGAGGATTCTAAGATATTTAGCTCACACCGCAGCTTGCAAAAGCTTTTCTCGTCCAAGGGCTTTGTGAAGATATCTGCCAATTGCTCTTTAGTGTTGACGTGAATGATATTAATATCTTCCTTCATGACATGATCTTTGAGAAAGTGATGACGAATCTCAATGTGCTTTGTCTTTGAGTGCTGAATTGGATTGTTGGCAATCTTGATGGCGCTTTCATTGTCGCAGTAAAGTTGCACTTGCTTCAAGTTGATGCCATAGTCCCTGAGAGTTTGCTTCATCCAATGAAGTTGAGCACAACAAGATCCGGCAACAATGTATTCAGATACAGAAGTGGAGAGATACACAGTTCTACTTCTTTGAAGACCAACACACAAGAGATCGCCCAAGAAAGTGACATATGCCTAATGTGGACTTGCGACCAACCTTGTCACCAGCATAATCAGCATCTGAGAATCTAACTAGATCAAACGCTGAGCGCTTTGGATACCATAATCCTAGTGTTGGGGTGTGAGCCAAATATCGAAGAATTTGCTTCACCGCGAAGTGATGCATTCCCTTGGTGCCGCTTGGAATCAGGCACACATGCAAATTCTAAGCATAATATCTGGCCTAGATGCACATAAGTGCTACGTCTTAAGCTTGCGTTGGTTTTCCTTGAAGAGGAAAGGGTGATGCAGCACAGTAGCGTAAGTATTTCCCTCAGTTTTTGAGAACCAAGGTATCAATCCAGTAGGAGGCTCCTCAAAAGTCCCACGCACCTACACAAACAAACAAGAACCTCGCAACCAATGCAATAAAGGGGTTGTCAATCCCTTCACGGAAACTTGCGAAAGTGAGATCTGATAGAGATAATATGATAAGATAAATATTGTTAGTATTTTTATGATATAGATTGGAAATAAAAGGTGCAAATAAAAGTAGATGGAAAACTTATATGATAAAAGATAGACCCGGGGGCCATAGGTTTCACTAGTGGTTTCTCTCAAGATAGCATAATCATTACGGTGGGTGTCCAAATTACTGTCGAGCAATTGATAGAAAAGTGCATAGTTATGAGATTATCTAGGCATGGGCATGTATATAGGCATCACGTCCGCAACAAGTAGACCGACTCCTGCCTGCATCTAGAGTATTAAGTTCATAAGAATAGAGTTATGCATTAAGCAAGATGACATGATGTAGAGGGATAAACTCATGCAATATGATATAAACCCCATCTTTTTATCCTCAATGGCAACAATACAATACGTGTCGTTTCCCTTACTGTCACTGGGATCGAGCACCGCAAGATTGAACCCAAAGCTAAGCACTTCTCCCATGGCAAGAAAGATCAATATAGTAGGCCAAACCAAACTGATAATTTGAAGAGACTTGCAAAGATAACCAATCATACATAAAAGAATTCATAGGAGATTCAAATATTTCTCATAGATAAACTTGATCATAAACCAACAATTCATCGGATCTCGACAAACACACCGCCAAAAGAGTTACATCGAATAGATCTCCAAGAAGAGGAAGGAACACTTTGTATTGAGAATCAAAGAGAGAGAAGAAGCCATCTAGCTAATAAATATGGACCCGAATGTCTGTGGTAAACTACTCACAACTCATCGAAGAGGCCTTCGTGGTGATGGAGAGGCCCTCCATGGTCGATTCCCCCTCCGGCAGAGCGCCGGTGAAGGCTCCAAGATGGGATCTCGCGGATACAGAAGGTTGCGGTGGTGGAAATAATTTCTCGTGGTGCTCCTGGATGTTTTCGGGGTATGTAGATATATATAGGAAAAGGAAGTCGGTCAGGGGAGCCACGAGGGGCCCACGAGGCAGGGGGTGCGCCCACCCTTACTAGGTTCTCCGGCCACCCTCGTGGCCGCCTCGACTGCTTCTTGACATCCACTCCAAGTCTCCTGGATTGTGTTTGTTCCAAAAAGATTGCTCCCGAAGGTTTCATTCCGTTTGGACTCCATTTGATATTCCTTTCCTTCGATAAACTGAAATAGGCAAAAAAACAGCAATTCGGGTTGGGCCTCCGGTTAGTAGGTTAGTCCCAAAAATGATATAAAAGTGTAAAGTAAAGCCCATAAACATCCAAAACAGGTAATATAATAGCATGGACAATCAAAAATTATAGATACGTTGGAGACGTATCAATAAGTACAATAAAGAACCAATCATGGAGCGGTATACCTTTTGATTGAACTCTTTACCATTGTCGTCGGGGCCTAAATGGCTTTTGGTTGGCATTGGCGTCATGAACCCTTTGCAGTCTTGCATTCCAAACTTCTTCAGGCAGTCTTTGAGGTATTTCTCTTGTGATATGAAGATGTCATTTCTCTATTGACGGATTTGAAGACCAAGAAAGAATTTCAGCTCTCCCATCATGGACATCTGATATTGCTCTTGCATTATGTGTCCAAACTCATCACTGTATTTCTTATCAGTGCAGCCGATGATAATGTCATCCACATAGATTTGGCACACAAATAGTTCACCATCATATGTCTTCGTGAAGAGAGTGGGATCTAGAGAACCAGGTATGAAGCCTTTGCTCTTCAGGAAGTCTTTGAGTGTGTCATACCAAGCGTGAGGTGCTTGTTTGAGGCCATATAGTGCCTTGTTGAGCTTGTAAACCATACCAGGATGCTTTGGATCTTCGAAACTAGGTGGTTGAGCAACATACACTTATTCTTCAATTTTGCTGTTGAGGAAGGCACTCCTCACATCCATTTGATACAGAAGAATGTTGTTGTGGTTATCATAGGCTAGCAGTATACGAATGGCTTCAATCCTAGCCAAAGTAGCAAAGGTTTCATCAAAGTAAATTCCTTCCACTTGTGTGTAATCTTGAGCAATGAGGTGAGCTTTGTTTCTGACAACTTGTCCATTTTCATCTGGCTTGTTGTGATAGATCCATTTGGTGCCAATGATATTGTGCTTGTGAGTATCAGGACGTTTGACAAGCTCCCATACATTATTCAGATCAAACTGTTGAAGCTCTACTTGCATTGCTTGAATCCATTCAGGTTCCATGAAAGCTTCATCAACTTTCTTGGGTTCAGATATAGAGACAAAAGCAAAGTGTCCACATAAGTTAGCTATTTGCGTAGCTCTTGAACGAGTAAGATGGTCTGGTGCATTGATGCTATCAATGATCTTCTCAATTTGGACTTCATTTGCAACCCGAGGATGAACTAGACGAAGATTTTTCTCAGGCTGGCTGTTATCTTCATCTTCCGCATTGGCTTCAAGCTGAGCATTGTCTTTATGTTGATTAGGTGCAGAAATGATGATCTCATCTTCATCCTGTTCCTCGGCGGGTATGATTTCTCCAGTACCCATTAGCCTGATAGCTTCACTTGGTGTTGCCTCATCTAGCACATCTGGCAGTTGCTTGATACGTCTCCAACATATCTATAATTTTTGATTGTTCCATGCTATTATATTACCTGTTTTGGATGTTTAATGGGCTTTACTATGCACTTTTATATTATTTTTGGGACTAACCTATTAACCGGAGGCCTAGTCCAAATTGTTGTTGTTTTCCTATTTAAGTGTTTCATAGAAAAGGAATATCAAACGAAGTCCAAATGGAATGAAACCTTCGGGAGAGTTATTTTTGGAACAAACGGAATCCAAGAGACTTGGAGTGGATGTCAGGGAAGCAACGAGGTGGCCACGAGGGTCCAGGGCGCGACCTACCCCCTGGGCGCACCCCCCACCCTCATGGGCCCCTCGTGGCTCCCCTGACCGACTTCTTTCGCCTATATATACTCATATACCCCGAAAACATCCAGGAGCACAATAGATCAGGAGTTCTGCCGCCGCAAGCCTCTGTAGCCACCAAAAACCACTCGGGAGCCTATTCCGGCACCCTGCCGAAGGGGGAATCCATCACTGGTGGCCATATTCATCATCCCGGTGCTCTCCATGATGAGGAGGGAGTAGTTCACCCTCGGGGCTGAGGGTATGTACCAGTAGCTATGTGTTTGATCTCTCTCTCTCTCTCTCTCTCTCTCTCTCTCTCTCGTGTTCTTGATTTGGCACGATCTTGATGTATCGCGAGCTTTCGTATTATAGTTGGATCTTATGATGTTTCTCCCCCTCTGCTCTCTTGTAATGGATTGAGTTTTCCGTTTGAAGTTATCTTATCAGATTGAGTCTTTAAGGATTTGAGAACACTTGATGTATGTCTTGTCGTGCTTATCTATGGCGACAATGGGATATTCACTTGATCCACTTGATGTATGTTTTGGTGATCAACTTGCGGGTTCAATGAACTTATGCATAGGGGTTGGCACACGTTTTCATCTTGACTCTCCGGTAGAAACTTTGGGGCACTCTTTGAAGTACTTTGTGTTGGTTGAATAGGTGAATATGAGATTGTGTGATGCATATCGTATAATCATGCCCATGGATACTTGAGGTGACATTCGATTATCTAGGTGACATTAGGGTTTTGGTTGATTTGTGTCTTAAAGTGTTATTCTAGTACGAACTCTATGATAGATCGAATGGAAAGAATAGCTTTGTGTTATTTTACTACGAACTCTTGAATAGATCAATCAGAAAGGATAACTTTGAGGTGGTTTCGTACCCTACAATAATCTATTCGTTTGTTCTCCGCTATTAGTGACTTTGAAGTGACTCTTTGTTGCATGTTGAGGGATAGTTATATGATTCAACTATGTTATTATTGTTGAGAGAACTTACACTAGTGAAAGTATGAACCCTAGGCCTTGTTTCCTAGCATTGCAATAACGTTTGTGCTCACTTTTACCACTTGGTACCTTGCTTTTTTTATATTTTCAGATTACAAAAACCTATATCTACCATCCATATTGCACTTGTATCACCATCTCTTCGCCGAACTAGTGCACCTATATAATTTACCATTGTATTGGGTGTGTTGGGGACACAAGAGACTCTTTGTTATTTGGTTGCAGGGTTGCTTGAGAGAGACCATCTTCATCCTACGTTTCCCACAGATTCATAAACCTTAGGTCATCCACTTGAGGGAAATTTGCTACTGTCCTACAAACCTCTGCACTTGAAGGCCCAACAACGTCTACAAGAAGAAGGTTGCGTAGTAGACATCAAGCTATTTTCTGGCGCCGTTGCCGAGGAGGTGAGTGCTTGAAGGTATATCTTTAGATCTTGCAATCGAATATTTCTGTTTCTTGTTTTATCACTAGTTTAGTATATAAAAGAAAACTACAAAAAATGGAATTGAGTTTATCTCATACTCTTCATCTTTTTAATATCTTTGGTGAGAATGATGGTAAGGAAAATTGTGCTCAAGTGCTAGAGGAAGAAGTCTATAAAATGTTTGGCACTAAATCTTTATATGATGAGCATGATTGCAATGTTTTTAGTATGAATTCTTTGAATATCCATATGATGATTGCACTAGTCATGGTGAAAATGTCTCTTATAAGCATGTCATTTTTTGTGGAGTGCATAGAGTTTGCAATTACACACCAAATAGGGATGATAGATTTTGCAAGAGGCATAAGTATTTAGAAACTAAATGGTTGCAAGAAATTCTAGATGTTTGAGCTGAAGATTTAAAATATCTTTGCCATCCTTGTGAACTTTGCAATGAGCGTGATCATTTAAATCCCCAATGCAAATTGTTTCATGATCGTATCATGTGCAAAAATTGTGATGACTTGATTTCCCTTGCACATCATAATGAACTTAGTTTGCTTATGGGTTATGAAGAAATAAAACATTTAACTAAGGATCTTCCAGAATCTGTCCTTGATAAAGTTCTTGATTTTGATCTAGAGGAAATTTTTATGTATTCTGCGGTGAATTGCATTGAAAATCCTTATATTGACAATTACATAAAGACAAGAAAACAAATAGAAGATGAAGAGAATACTAATGAAAGGGAAGAGACTTCCCAATATCCTCCTATTATTTCTTTTGATGAATCAGGTAACGAGGAGGAGCTTTCTATTCAACCAATCTCATTAGTAAGGAGCTCCAAAAATAGGGTTAAACCCACACATGATGTGAAGAAGAAAAAGAAAAGGCGGAGAAGCAAAGGTAGAAAGGTATCCCTCCCAAATGATGTCGCTCCTATTACTCATTATGATGATAATAATTGCTATACTATTGGTTCTATCCATACTATTAATGATGAGAGTGATTATGCTTATGATATAAAAAGGCCCAAGCTTGGGGAAGCTATGTTTGACGAGGATGACATGTTTGAGAATATATTTGCTGCAATTAATGTTTGTCCCAAGCTTGGGGATGCTATGTTTAGTGAAGATGATATTTTTAGCCTCCCAAGTTTTGATGAGCAAATTTATTATGATGATAGCATTCCTCCTATTTATGACGATTATTGTGATGACACTTATGCTATAAAAAGTAGTGATGATTATATTTATAAAACTTGTCATGATTATGATTACCCTTTTTCTGAATGTTACTCTTTTAATGTGGAAACAATTTATAGTATTCGAGTCTCTTATGATACTCCCACTATTTCGAATAAAAAGGAACTTGCTTATGTGGAGAGTAGTAAAATTTCTATGCAAGTAGATCATGAAAAGAATGCTTTATGTGCTAGTTATATTGTTGAATTCATTCATGATGCTACTGAAAATTATTATGAGGGAGGAACATATGCTTGTAGGAATTGCAATAATATCAAGTTTCCTCTCTATGTGCTTAAAGTTTTAAAGTTATGCTTGTTTTGCCTTCCTATGCTAGTTGATTATTGTTCTCATAGGTTGTTTGCTCACAAAATCCCTATGCATAGGAAGTGGGTTAGACTTAAATGTGCTAGTCATATTATTCATGATGCTCCCTCTATGTTTCAATTCTTATCTTTTATGTGAGCATCATTGAAATCATCATGCCTAGCTAGGGGCGTTAAACGATAACGCTTGTTGGGAGGCAACCCAATTTTATTTGTGTTCTTTGCTTTTTGCTTCTGTTTAGTAATAAATAATTCATATAGCCTCTGGTTAGTGTGGTTTCATGTTTTAATTAGTGTTTGTGCCAAGTAGAACCTTTGGGAAGACTTGGGTGAAGTCTATGCCATCTTGCTGTAAAAAACATAAACTTTTGCGCTCATGAGATTGGCTGCCATTTTTTTAATGGAGAGTGCTTTTAGGTTGATTATTTTTGCAGATGATTAATAGACAAATTCCTCAGGTCCACCAACTTATTTCAGAATTTTTGGAGTTACACAAGTATACGTTTGATACAGATTACTACAGACTGTTCTGTTTTTGATAGATTCTATTTTCTATGTGTTGTTTGCTTATTTTGATTAATCTATGAGTAGTATCGGAGGGTATGAACCATAGAGAAGTTGGAGTACAGTAGATATTCACCAATATGAATTTAAAATGCGTTCACAACATTACCTAAGTGGTGATTTTATTTTCTTATACTAGCGGAGCTTATGAGTTTTGTGTTGAGTTTTGTGTTGTGAAGTTTTCATGTTTTGGGTAAAGATTCGATGGACTATGGAATAAGGAGTGGTAAGAGCCTAAACTTGGGATGCCCAAGGCACCCCAAGGTAATCAAGGACAACCAAGAGCCCAAGCTTGGGGATGCCTCGGAAGGAATCCCCTCTTTCGTCTTCGTTCATCGGTAACTATACTTGGAGCTACATTTTTATTCACCACATGATATCTGTTTTGCTTGGAGCGTCATTTTATTTTGTTAGTATTTGCTTGATGTTATTTATAATAATGTTTTGCATCTATATTTTCAATAAAAATGTCAAGGATAGCCTTTAGCATACTTATTTTGCAAGTATACATGTTGTTGTTTCAAAACAGAAAGTTCATCGCTCTTGCAAAAGTTCCCTAGAAAATTCACAGAATGATATAATATTCAAACTTTTTGCATATTGAGCTTTGATAAATCTTATACAGTGTAGTATTTTTCTCATAATTTGTGGAGTTAGGGAAGTATGATGAATCTTGCATTCTTTGCAGACTATACTGTTTTGGCAGATTACTGTTATGTTTGCATTGTTTGCATATGTTTGCTTGTTTAATGATTCTATTTGAGGATAGGAGTATTAAATATGCAGAGACATTTAGTATGCAATGTTGAATAATAATTTTAGTTATTTTTTACAGTAGAAAATGATAAGGTTTTTGCATTGATTTATACTAACTTATCTCACGAGTTCTTGTTGAGTTTTGTGTGAATGAAGCTTTCGAGATTTAGGAAACCAAGATATAAAAGGAATTAAGGAGACACAAAAGCTCAAGCTTGTGGATGCCCAAGTCACACCAAGATAATATTAAAGAAGTCTCAAGCATCTAAGCTTTGGGATGCCCCGGTAGGCATCCCACCTTTCTTCTTCAATAATTATCGGTTAGTATCAGTTGAACCTAAGTTTTTGCTTCTTCACATGATGTGTGCTATCCTTGAAATGTCATTTTGTTTTGTTTTTCTTGTTGTTTTTATAAAATACCAAGATCTGAAATTCTTAAATGTTAGAGAGTCTTCACATAGTTGCACAATTATTAGAATGCTCTATGTGCTTCACTTATATCTTTTGGAGTAGTTTGTCATTTGCTCTAGTGCTTCACTTATACCTTTTTAGAGCACGGTGGTGGTTTTATTTTGTAAAAAATATTGACCTCTCATGCTTCACTTATATTATTTTGAGAGTCTTTTAGAACAGCATGGTATTTGCTTTGGTTATAAAATTGGTCCTAGAATGATGGGCATCCAAGTTGGGTATAATAAAAACTATCATAGAAAGTGCATTGAATACTATGAGAAATTTGATACTTGATAATTGTTTTGAGATATGAGGATGGTAATATTAGAGTCATGCTATTGGAGTAGTTGTGAATTTTAGGAATACTTGTGTTGAAGTTTGTGATTCTCGTAGCATGCACGTATGGTGAACCGTTATGTGATGAAGTTGGAGCATGATTTATTTATTGATTGTCTTCCTTATGAGTGGCGGTCGGGGACGAGCGATGATACTTTCCTACCAACCTATCCCCTAGGAGGATGCGCGTAGTACTTTGTTTCAATGACTAATAGATTTTTTCAATAAGTATGTGAGTTCTTTATGACTAATGTTGAGTCCATGGATTATACGCACTCTCACCCTTCCACCATTGCTAGCCTCTCTAATACCGCGCACCTTTTGCCGGTATCATACACCCACCATATACCTTCCTCAAAACACTATTATGGCATTTCCATAGCCATTCCGAGATATATTGCCATGCAACTTTCCACCATTTCGTTTATTATGACACACTCCATCATTGTCATATTACTTTTGCATGATCATGTAGTTGATATCGTATTTGTGGCAAAGCCACCTTTATTATTCTTTGATACATGTCGCTCTTGATTCATTGCATATCCCGGTACACCGCCGGAGGCATTCACATAGAGTCATATTTTGCCCTAAGTATCAAGTTGTAATTCTTGAGTTGTAAGTAAATAAAAGTGTGATGATCTTCATTATTAGAGCATTGTCCCGGTGAGGAAAGGATGATGGAGACTATGATTCCCCCACAAGTCGGGATGAGACTCCGGACTTTATGAAAAATAAAAGAGGCCAAAGAAGCCAAATAAAAAAAGGCCAAAGAAGCCCAAATAAAAAAAGGCCAAAGAAGCCCACCAAAAAAATGAGAGAAAAATAGAGAAGGGACAATGTTACTATCCTTTTTCCACACTTGTGCTTCAAAGTAGCACCATGATCTTCATGATAGAGAGTCTCCTATGTAGTCACTTTTGTATACTAGTGGGAATTTTACATTATAGAACTTGGCTTGTATATTCCAATGATGGGCTTCCTCAAAATGGCCTAGGTCTTAGTGAGCAAGGAAGTTGGATGCACACCCACTTAGTTTCTTTTGTTGAGCTTTCATACACTTATAGCTCTAGTGCGTCCGTTGCATGGCAATCCCTACTCACTCACATTGATATCTATTAATGGGCATCTCCATAGCCCGTTGATACTCCTAGTTGATGTGAGACTATCTTCTCCTCCTTTTGTCTTCTCCATAACCACCATTCTATTCCACCTATAGTGATATGTCCATGGCTCACGCTCATGTATTGCATGAAGATTGAAAAGGTTTGAGAACATCAAAAGTATGAAACAATTGCTTGGCTTGTCATCGGGGTTGTGCATGATTTATATATTTTGTGTGATGAAGATAGAGCATAGCCAGACTATATGATTTTGTAGGGATAGCTTTCTTTTCCCATGTTATTCTAAGAAGACATGATTGCTTTGTTCGTATGCTTGAAGTATTACTATTGTTATGTCAATATGAACTTTTATTTTGAATCTTTGGATCTGAACATTCATGCCACAATAAAGAAAATTACATTGAGAAATATGCTAGGTAGCATTCCACATCAAAAATTCTGTTTTTATCATTTACCTACTCGAGGACGAGGAGGAATTAAGCTTGGGGATGCTTGATATGTCTCCAACGTATCTATAATTTTTTATTGTTCCATGCTATTATATTACCTGTTTTGGATGTTTAATGGGCTTTACTATGCACTTTTATATTATTTTTGGGACTAACCTATTAACCGGAGGCCCAGTCCAAATTGCTATTTTTTTGCCTATTTCAGTGTTTCGCAAAAAAGGAATATCAAACGGAGTCCAAAGGGAATGAAACCTTCGGGAGAGTTATTTTTGGAACAAACGCAATCGAGGAGACTTGGAGTGGACATCAGGGAAGCAACGAGGTGGCCACGAGGGTCCGGGGTGCAGCGTACCCCCTGGGCGCGCCCCCCACCCTCATGGGCCCCTCGTGGCTCCCGTGACCGACTTCTTTCGCCTATATATACTCATATACCCCGAAAACATCCAGGAGCACAATAGATTGGTAGTTCCACCGCCGCAAGCCTCTATAGCCACCAAAAACCTCTCGGGAGCCCGTTCTGGCACCCTGCCGGAGGGGGAATCCATCACCGGTGGCCATCTTCCTCATCCCGGCGCTCTCCATGACGAGGAGGGAGTAGTTCACCCTCGGGGCTGAGGGTATGTACCAGTAGCTATGTGTGATCTCTCTCTCTCTCTCTCATGTTCTTAATTTGGCATGATCTTGATGTATCGCGAGCTTTGCTATTATAGTTGGATCTTGTGATGTTTCTCGCCCTCTACTCTCTTGTAATGGATTGAGTTTTCCCTTTGAAGTTACCTTATCAGATTGAGTCTTTAAGGATTTGAGAACACTGGATGTATGTCTTGCCGTGCTTATCTGTGGTGACAATAGGATATTCACGTGATCCACTTGATGTATGTTTTGGTGATCAACTTGCGGGTTCAATGAACTTATGCATAGGGGTTGGCACATGTTTTCGTCTTGACTCTCCGGTAGAAACTTTGGGGCACTCTTTGAAGTACTTTGTGTTGGTTGAATAGATGAATCTGAGATTGTGTGATGCATATCGTATAATCATGCCCACAGATACTTGACGTGACATTAGAGTATCTAGGTGACATTAGGGTTCTGGTTGATTTGTGCCTTAAGGTGTTATTCTAGTACGAACTCTATGATAGATCAAACCGAAAGAATGGTTTTGTGTTATTTTACTATGAACTCTTGAATAGATCGATCAGAAAGGATAACTTTGAGGTGGTTTCATACCCTACAATAATCTCTTCGTTTGTTCTCCGCTATTAGTGACTTCGAAGTGACTCTTTGTTGCATGTAGATGGAAAGTTATATGATCCAGCTATGTTATTATTGTTGAGAGAACTTGCACTAGTGAAAGTATGAACCCTAGGCCTTGTTTCCTAGCATTGAATACCGTTTGTGCTCACTTTTACCACTTGCTACCTTGCTGTGTTTATATTTTCAGATTACAAAAACCTATATCTACCATCCATATTGCTCTCGTATCACCATCTCTTCGCCGAACTAGTGCACCTATACAATTTACCATTGTATTGGGTGTGTTGGGGACACAAGAGACTCTTTGTTATTTGGTTGCAGGGTTGCTTGAGAGAGACCATATTCATCCTACACCTCCCAGGGATTGATAAACCTTAGGTCATCCACTTGAGGGAAATTTGCTACTGTCCTACAAACCTCTGCACTTGGAGGCCCAACAACGTTTACAAGAAGAAGGTTGCGTAGTAGACATCAGTGCTCTCTGTCCGAGCCGTTTGTCTCATCAAACCACACATCTACATTTCAACCACTTTATAGTGAAAGAGGTTGAAGACTATGTACGTGTGCGAATCCTTTCCATAACCAAGCATAAAGCCTTCATGTGCTTTCAGTGCAAATTTAGAAGTGTCATGCGGATCCCTAATCCAGCACCTAGCACCAAAGACTTTGAAGTAACTGACATTTTGCTTCTTACCAGTCAGAAGTTCCTAAGATGTCTTCTTGAAGAACTTGTGAAGATAAAATCTATTGATGATGTGGCATGCAGTATCAATGGCTTCGGGCCAAAAATTTCTTAGAGTTTTCTATTCATCGAGCATCATGCGTGCCATCTCAATGAGGGTTCTGTTCTTGCGCTCCATGATGTCATTCATGTGAGGTGTGTATGGAGCAGAGAACTCATGTGTGATGCCCAATTATCAAGATAAATGTTGAGGCCGGTGTTTTTTAACTATGCCATTGTCACTTCGTATGTGCTTGATCTTGATGCCATAATTGGTCATGGCGCAATTTGCGAAGCGTCTGAAGACATCCTGCACTTCAATCTTATAGAGAATTATGTGCACCCAAGTGTATCTCGAATAATCATCAACAATAATGAAGCCATAGAGATGTGCAGTAGTATTAAGGGTAGAGTAGTGAGTAGGACTAAAAAGGTCCATGTGAAGCAACTCGAAGGAACACTACTGGAATCAGGGAATTTGCCGTCTGCCAGTTCTTTGCCGTCAGCTAGCAGACGACAAAGAAGGTCTTTGCCATCAGCTACCAAGAAGCGGACGACAAAAAACTGGCAGACAGCAAAGAAGGTCTTTGCCATCTGCCATTTCTTTGCCGTCCGCTGGCTGACGGCAAAGAATCTTTGCCGTCCGCTGGCTGACGGCAAAGAGGGAGGTGGCACCCACTAACGAAAAAACTTAACGTCCCCCCTCTTTGCCGTCCGCAGCAGACGGCAAAGATAAACAAAAAGCGGACGGAAAAGCCGGGGCGGACGGCAAAGAAGAAGCACAACACCCAGATCGATCATGCGGATCAATGACTTGGCATCCCCACCCACACCCCATCGGACGCACACCCACGCACGCACCCACGATGCACACACCCCGAGGGCAACATCACCCCACCACGTCCCACCTCACCCCACCACGTCTCTCTCTGTCCCTTATCCCCACCTCACCCCACCACATCTATCTCTCTCCTTTCTCTCCCTCTCGATCCAAATCGGCACACCAGCCTGCCGGGGCCTGCCACCGCCTTGACCCTCGGCCTTGCCGACCAACACCTCGCCCGCCGGCCGCCACCTCTTGCCGACCAACACCTTGCCAGCCACTACCTCTTTGTCCGGCGGCGTCCACTTCCCCCTTCACTGCCAGCCCCGGCCACGTCGCCCGTCGCCCCCGCCGGCGTCCGCCACCACCTCGTTGGCCGCCATCTTGCCTGCCGGCCCCGGCCCCGTCGCCCGTCGCCCCTGCCTGCCTCCGCGTCTCATCGCTCGTCGACCGTGGTGGCCTCTACACCCCGTCTCCCCTGCCGGCCTCCATCGGCCCCAGCTCCGTCAGCCCCGCCGGCCTCCGCCGGCCTCGAACCCCGGCCCCGGCCTTGAGGAGAAGTGAGAGGGTGGGACTGCTAGTTGCTCCGGCGACCACGGGCACAGAGGAGTCCGTTCGTTCTTGGAACAAAGTGTGGATGGATAATGTCGTGTTCGTATTGTGAAATTTGTCCATTCGTGGATGATGTATTCTGTGTACATATTGTAATTTTGTATTGTGAAATTTGTCCGTTCGTCTTCGATTCTTGGAACAAAGTGTGGATGGATAATGTCATGTTTATTTATAGCCTCTGCACTTGGACTGTTTATTTATTTTAATAAACAAACAAACTTCTTTGCCGTCTGTGATTGTAGGAGGCTGACGACAAAGCCTCCCGTTAGCCACCTAACGGACTAACAGCAAAATTTTTGCCATCTGTGTTCTTTGTCGTTCGCTGCTGATGGCAAAGGCCCCTTTGCCGTCAGCCACCAAAAGCAGACAGAAAAGTAGCTCTTTACCGGACCTTTCTTTGTCGTCCACTTTTGTCGTCCGTGGCGGACGACAAAGACCTTTGTCGTCCGCCATTCATGCCTTTGCCGTCCGCCGTGGCAGACGGTAAAGTAGCCGATTCCTGTAGTGGAATGTGGTGTAGTCATGTTGTCTTTGACGGATGCTTGGCTCTAGTCATCTTCCCAGCTTCACAAGCACCACATAGATGATCTTACTTGAACTTGATGCCCTCGATGCCAATGATGTGCTTCTTCTTCACGAGAGTGTGTAAGTTCCTCATGCCCGCATGTCCTAGCCTTCGATGCCAGAGCCAACACTTTGAAGCTTTTGCTAGAAGACATACGGCAAGCTGTGGTCCTGCTGAGAAATCTACCATATACAAATCACCTCTTCGATAGCCTTCGAAGACTTAAGATTTGTCAAATTCCATTAGCATAAGACAACATATTTTCCAAATATCACAATCATATTCAGATCACAAAGCATTGCGACAGAAATTAAGTTGCATCCGAGGGGTTCAACAAGCATCACTTTATCCATGTGCTTATCCTTTGAGCTAGCAACTCTACCTAGACTCAATACCTTGCTTTTACCAGTGTCAGCGAATGTGATGTGGCTTTTAGTAGATGGTGTAAGGTTGAATCCATGATAAGACTTCGATCACCAGTCATGTGGTTAGTGCAACCGCTGTCCATGATCCATTCAGTGGCTTTCGGAGTCATACCCTACAGTGCAATTTGCGGGATCACTACAAAAAAATACACTTCCGTGATGATACGTGTTTGTCACAGTAGGTCGCTTTTTTGTCATGCATGTACATCCATGACGATTTTATGACAGAATCAAGATAGTCATACCTATGCTGTCGTAGAAGTGTTCCATGACATTACCAAAATTATCATCACGGAAGTGTCCACTTCCATGATGATAAATCGCGCGTCACAGAAGTGCATTTGTCAAGGGTGACCAACACGTGGCATCCACCATAACGGAACACCGTTAAGCTATCGGGTTGGGTTTTGGATCCGATAACCCGTTAACACCCTTGACCAATGGGAAATTTCCACGTGTAAAATTCCTATTGGCCAGACGAAACACGTGTCAGCTCGTCAGTGGATCAGAGAGGTGCCTATGATATGTCGACATGTGCCACGGCCCACCACTGGCCCATTTAGATTACAAAGCTGGCCCATTTGACTTGGTCAAAAGTTAACGGGTTGGCCCATGAAAAGCCTATTAACGGTCTCTTTGCAAATAGCCCATTTTACGGCCCGTTAACTCACGCTCGTTAGGCCCTAAAGGAAATCAGCCAAATAACGTCATGTGGGCCGTCAAATATAACGCCAGCCCATTTCACTTTCGGCCCATGTATGGCCCACGACGTCTTTCAGCCCATATGAGGCCTTCGTATCTTTCGGCCCTTTACAGGCCCACGGTGACTCTAGCCCATAATAAACAGTAATTTTCTTTGTACCCATGAACGGCCCGTGATTTACATGGGCCGTTTCCAGCCCGTGTTAGCTTTCTCCCTATTGATGGCCCATACGTTCTTGGGGTCCTTTTCGGCCCTCAATTACTTCCGGCCCGTTACTGGCCTATTCGCCTAATGGGCCAAATTTGGCCCATGGCAACAGTCGGCCCGTTACTGGCCTGTTCCCCTAATGGGCCAAATTCGGCCCATGGCAAGAGTCGGCCCATTACTGGCATGTTACCCTAATGGGCCAAATCCGACCCATGGCAAGAGTCGGCCCGTTTCTGGCCTGTTAACCCATTGCGCCGTTTCCATCCCGTCCTATATTCTGGCCCATTAACGACCCATTATGCCTGTGACAGAATTAAGCCTTTGCTATCCGACGGCTTGTTAACAGCCCGTTACCGTGCTGGGCTGATACCAATTACGCCCGATTACGGCCCATGTAGACCCATTTATCCGACGTCCTGAGGCCCACTGATTACAGGCCCATTTATCAATGGCCCGAGGCCCACCGACTATAGGCCCATTTATCGACGGCCCTTAGGAGACCCATGGATCCTACGACCCGTATATGGCCCATGGTAGTTGCGGCCACTAGCAAACCAGGGAAAAAGAAGACTAGGAAATAAATAAGGCTAAAACTAATGCTAGGCTATTAAGGCGATTGCATAGATTACATCCACTCGGCATCAAAGATCGCCACCAGTGCAAATATAGGGAACACCCTACACTATACAAAAATGGCTTGTTGTTTTCTTTAGCCGGTGGCTGCACGTTAAGAATAAATTTTGTATCGCACCAAAACAAATTACAACTATATAACAAAACGAAGGTTGGCATAAAACTTAACAGTCTAGCAGATAAATGCACCACCAGAAGTTCAGAAGCTCGGTTCATTTGACCTGACTGTTACATTTTCATGTTGTATTGTCCGATGGAGCACCATAACACTTGCCTTCATTTCCCCTAGGCTCCTGAACAACATAGCAAATGTCTGATAGTCTGGTTTCAAAACCATGCATATCTTGACGACATTGAGCAATGTTTCTCCTTGTTTCACAAAGGGTCTCTGTTAGGGAATGGACTTGTGTCTGGAGCGCAGATACAAAATTGCTTTGAGCTTGCATATCTTGATCATGAGGCAGTTTGGACAATATTGCCTTAACAACCCACCCAGTATTACGCAGGAACGTGCTTTTGGCACTGTTAGTGGACAGGTACTAACCCACTTCAGCAAGAGCTAACATTGCGGTTATAGTTGCCTCGCCACCTTCAGAAGGTGGCGGTTCCACCATTTTTTCCATAGCTCGCTGAAAAGTTGAGGTTTTACATTAGTAGTACCAGAACAGAAGATATTAAGGAGGCAGCAAAACCAAACAAAATAGCTTTGGTCTATATACAGAACTTATTCTGGTGAACCCATGCAAAATATTAGTTGTATTTTATTGCAAAGTACATAATAAAACCAGGTTCCAAACATATGACCATGTACCATCGCTAATGTATTGTCTATTTCTTCACTTTGTATTGAGGGCTAAGGATAAAGAGACGAAGTTTATAATATGGTAAGCATAGTATGACATCATTCATATCACAAAACAACTGAGAACAGACAAACATGCAATTGTAGCGTTGTGTGGGCAAGTCCAGCACGGAACTAGATTACGGGTCAAGATCAAAGGAACATCACTCCTCTCTTTTAAACCTTGTAAGGTGCAATGATACGCTAAGACAATTGTGTATAAAATTGAAAAGAGTAATAGACATTGGATGCAAACCATGCAGTTCAAGGCATAAGTCAGAGTAAGTAGTAGTTAAAAGGCATGAGGATTAAGGACTTACAACAGCGGCTTTGACTGGTGTATTCATGCCCTTCTTCTTGCTGGTGTGACAGTCCTTGAAGATTTCCACAACATTTGGTTCAGGTACTTTTTGGTCCTTGCGAGCTTTCCTCTGCATTTTGAACAAGTTAATATAGATGTGATAATATGGTACAGCGAAAAGAGTGAAACAACAGCTAATTACAAGAGCCTCGCAGTGTGCAATATAGCTACGAGATCCTCTCGTCTATTGGAATTTCACTTTCGTACGGTTGGCCTTGTTCTTTGAACAGTTCACCTACAAGAAGATAGATTTGTGTGGCACATGCGCAAATAGGACTTCAACATGTGATCTGATCACATATAAATAATGTACCTGATACTTCAGATCAGACCAGTGTTTAACAAGGCCCCTCCAGTCTTCATCCGATATATTTTCCACTAGAGATGTTTGGGAAAGTTCACTGTTAGCCTTGCCTTCAAAGTGAGTTTTCCTCAAGTTATACCGATACTGTCGCAGAGCAGACTTGAAAACATGGGTGCAAGCTTGTCTAGTTGCATCATCTTGGCTATCCAACTTGAACCTCATCTGTTGAAAATTATGGGAGTCCCATTATCAGCAACCTAGAAAGTATGGGACAGAGCAAGATGATATTACTAGTTTCCATACATAGCCATACTTACAGATAAATGGTCGAGGAAGGTGTTGAACTGGGTTTCGTCTGTGTCATTCCTGTACTGAATCCATGCTGGGAGGATACGTATATGACACCTAACGGCAACCGCTACCTCTGATACTAACTTGGCTGACTCTGTAGCATCACGTGGCCTTTTTAAACCTGCCTCAAAATGAATCTCCATTCTTCCTCCTCTAGATTTAGCTAACCTATCAAGCATTATCCCTGATGTTTGTTTCCTCTTGCACCTTGGTGATAGTCCAACAACGAACATAGGAAGTGTTAGTGTACATCAAACTGTGAGACTACATATAAAGAAGCATGCAACTGTAACTTGACTCCAGCAACTACCTTCTTGCTGTTGAAGCTCACTAGGTTCATCTGATATTGCCAACTCGTCTTGTGTCAAGAGTGCTTGGGAAGTAGTGTCAGGTGGAAAGGGAGCTTGGGAACGTGCTGCTAGCTCAGTTGATGCACGAGTAAGTCATGCACCTGGTAGTACTGTGGTAGGTGTTGCAAGAACTAGGGATGTCTCTGCTTGTTTGGTGGCAGCTATTTGTTTCTGTTTGGCTTTTTTTGCAACTCGTGTAGCATGGGATGCCGTGTTTGTAGAATTTTCCGCTGGACTTTGACCTTCTATTGCACCATCAGTACCAACAGAATCTTCTGGATTCATCCGCTTCTCATTCCCTGCCATTCTGTGTTTCTTCCTCTTTCTCTATTCCATGTTAAGTCAAGCCGACAAGAAAAACGAATAACAATTTAGTTCTTCAGAACAAATCAATGCGTGATGCAGACGAACTAAACTTTGATGTTAGACAACCACATGATAGGAGGATGTAATATGTATGCAAAACAGGATGGAAGAGATAACCAGAACTATGATGTGTAAACTAAGAAGAAGACATTTCACCAAATTAGAAGCAATGCAATGGAAGGTAGACACCATACGAAAGATGCTACAAATATCGCTCTGCCAAGTTAACAGTGTCTCATCATAAATGGCGTTTAAACAAATGTGAAGCAGTATAAGAAATAAATCATATGCAAGATGCAAACAACATCACACTACCATGTTGGAGGTCTCTCGTCATTAGTGCCATTGCATATTCACAGCTTATGATGTGTAAACTAAGAAGAAGGCATTCCAACAAATTAGAAGCAATGAAAGCTAGACACCATATGAAAGATGCAACGAATATCACTCTACCAAGTTAAAACTGTCTCGTCATAAGTGCCATTTCAACAAATTAGTAGTACAAGCTACAAAAGAATGTGAGATGTAACCTACATCACACTCCAAAGTCAAACGTGTCTTATGATAAGTGATTGTTGCAGGTTACACAACAGTAGTAATTTGATGTAAGAACATGGTGTGATAGACAGATATTGTATGTTCTAGAAACAGGAACATGTGTCTTATTCAAGTATAATGTGTAAAGTAAGCAGATGGAATTCAACAAAATTAGAAGCAATACAAGCTAGACATCACACATAACATGCAACCACATATAACGGTGCCAAGTTAGAGGGAGCACCGGTGATGCTGCACTAGGGGAGACGTGCTCATCATAAACACAACTTTGTTGAGTGTCTATGCATGTGTTGTCTTGGAAATAATCTTGGTGGTGTGGAGGAGTAGAAACTGTAGAGGCCCTCCGTTCGGAAGGAGCACCTTTATCCGCTGCCTTGCTAAATTCTTTCCGCTTTATTGATTTTGAAATGTCAAGTAAAACCGACAAGAAAAAGCAATAAAATTATCTCTTCAGAACTCATTCATGCATGCTACTGACAGTCACTACTTTGATGTAAGGAAAACACATGATACCAGGATGGAAGATGTACGAAAAATAGGACGACATGGCATGTTCACAACTGTTTGTGTAAACTAAGCAGAAACCATTCCAGCAAATAAGAAGCAATGCAAGCTAGACACCACATGAAAGATGCAACCAATATGACTCTGCCAAGTTAAAAGTGTCCCATCATAAATGGAATTTCAACAAATTAGAAGCAACACATGCTATAAATCATATGAAATATGCAACTAATATCGCACTACATATACTAAAGGTGTCTTGTCATATTGATTGATGCGGGATACAAAAAAACAATAGTTTTATGTAAGGACATGCTTAATAGACAGATGTACTATGTACTAAATACAGGAAGGCATGTCACATTAATAGGTATAATGTATAAGCTAAGCAGACTAGCACATGCAGTTTAACCAGATTGGAAGAATTACAATCTAGACACCATATGCAACATGCAACCACATATCACGCTGCCAAGTTAGAGCAAGCACCTGCGATGCTAGTGTTGGGGAAATGCTATAATCAACTACAGAGCTACGTTCACTATCTTCATCTAGCATTTCTGTTTCTTGAGAATCATGTCAGGAGGCTGACGATGCAGTCTTTAAATGAGGAGTAGTCCCCTTGCCTTCCTACCTCGTCATAAGTGATTGATGAGGGATACACAAGAACATTAGTTTGATGTAAGAACATGGCTAATACACAGATGTAGTAGTATGTACCAAAAACAGAAAGGCATGTCATATTCAAAGGTATAATGTGTAAGCTAAGCAGATGTAATTTAACCAAATTGGAAACAATACAAGCTAGACATCCGGCTGGAGTGGTGAGCATGATCATCTAGGACCTGAGAGCCTGGTGGGAGGTGGGCTGCTTCGCCACCATCACATCTTTTTAGTTGGCTTCTAGGTGATGCCTATCTTTGTTGGGCTTGTCACTGGCTCAGCCAGTGCCCTGACTTGCTATTTGTCTTCTGGTGCTCACGGGATGGTGGTTCATGTAAAAAAATATCTTTCCTTATCTTACCGACTTCGGCCTTTCGAATACAAGGTAGACACCATATGGAACATGCAACCACATATGACACCGCGAAGTTAAAGCAAGTACCTGGGATGGTGGTTCATTGCGAGCAAGGTCATCAACTCCAGAGCTACATTTACTGTCTCCATCTTCTGACACTTCACCCTTTATAGCGCTGCAATGTGTCTTGCCTATCCGCATACGAAGCTGGAGCGACTTCTCTCTTTTCTTTTCTGCTTCTCTCAAGGCAGAGTCTGAAATACCCTTGCATAAAAACACAATAGCGAGAGTATGGGTGAAGTGTGTGCAGAACTAGTGCACTGTAAAAGTAGCAGATAGCAGGTGGCTGAAAAATAAATGACAGGAGACATATGATAGCTCTACAACATTGCATGGCAAACAAAATTAGATTCTACTCCATATGATTTTGTAATATATGAGCATAGGAAATGCAGGTACTCCTCCAGCACACCACCACATGTGGTCATATCTAAGATAATAGTTGACTGGAAATAAATAGGTCAGTAGATTTTTTTCAATGAACTGTCCGATCTATAAGGAACGGGCAGATGGCCTTCGTCTACCTCCCGCCAGTCACTGTTGACGATCTTTCTCGAACTGCCAGCGACCACTGGCCCAGACCCCTGCCTCCGCCGCCCCGCCCTCCCATCGACCTCACACCACCGCCGTGCTTGGCAGCGCCCCCAGGCCATCCCTTTAATCCGGGTCGACCTCCAGATCGGGCGCCAGTAGCTCTAGGCCGCACACGCCCCTAAGATAAACACCAAGGCGTTGCTTCCCCGGTGTAATAGGCGTACTAGCGCCTGTTATGCCGGGGAATGCTTCCATTAATTGGGAATCTACTGGACAGAAATTGAAATTCAGGGGGCGGCAGACCTCTAGCTAAGGTGAAATAGTATATGAGGAGAAACCTTGTGCATCGCGAGTTACTAGGAAAATCTAGTATCAAGAAGAAGCGGTCAACTAGTGTCTTCTGTGGGATGAATACCGTGCAAGCAGAGACGTAAGATTTGCACGAATAAGGGAAGAGGAGTACCTTTTTCGGTTGCCGGTGTGGTCACATCCACATGTCGCGCCGATCTTCTTCTTTTTACCGGGGAAACCGATGTTCTGGAGGGTGCAGGCTTGGACGAACCCATGGCCAAATTGTTGACTGTGTTGCCATGGCCGTATGTCAGAGGAGGGGAGCAGATCCGAGGCGGCGAAGGACGGCGTAGCAGGAACAACTCGGGTGCGGTGGAGGGTGGCGAAGTTGGAGCGGCAGCGGTGAGGCACAGGACGGCGTGGTTGAACTGGCTCGGGTACGGACGGCTCGGCCTCTGCTTCAACTACTAGCCGTGGAGGGCATTGCGGTTGAGGTTGTGGTGGACGACGACGTCGGGGTATCGGCTCCGGCGTGATGGAGGAGGGCGACGGTTGATGGGTGGGATGGGGTGGCGGACGGAGGACGCCGGGGTTTCGCGGCTGGTGGAGATGGTTAGCTCTTTGGTCTTTGGAGAAAAAAATATGCATTAATTGACACGTGAAATGAGGATTTGTATCGATTAAATCCCGTGAAGGAAAACCCCACCTTTCTTTTTTAACACTAGTACTCCTAGTACGTACGTACTTATCCTGTTTGGGTCTAGGCCTTGCATTGCCAAACTTCGCCACACATTTTTGCCAAGCTTGCCTCAAGTTTTCAAAATGAGAAGGAGGTACACTAGCGCACGGCTATCGCGGTTGCACCGCACCCTCACACGGTCGCTCCTGCATGCCGCGGGCGCACCGCACCCTCACACAGTCGCTCCTGCATGCCGCAAACCCAACCAAGGGAACGCACCCTCACTAACACGTGCTGTCGCATGTGAACAAACCAAACTCAGCCATCCTATCACTGACACATAATTTTCGTTCATACAGTATGTTTATCCAACCGCATGTTGGGGAGTATCCGTACGGCCCGTGCGGTGGTCTGTTGGGGAAGAAGAAGAGGTGAGGAAGAAGGAAAGAAGGGTTAGGAGACGTAGGATATTTATCCAACCGCCTGAAATGGTAGACTAACCCAAGTCAGATGACTTGCATAACAAATATATGTTTTTAGAAAGCAAAAGATCCATAAAAACAACAACATAAAGAAAAACTAGCATTGCTCGCGGAAAGAGACGACCTCGTCGTCTTTGGCTGCCGGCGCGAACCAGCCGACGTGTGTCTCCGCACCGTGGTTGTCCTCGGCCTCCAGCTACTCATTCAAGCGGAGCGTGCGGGCTCTGTGCACGGACGAGAGCATAGCCCGGTTCAAGTCGAGGACGTCCGGTTCCGCCTGCAGGAGGGCCTCGATGGTAGCGGCATCCGTGCGCTCCACGTCGAGTCGAGCCTCCACCGCCCGGTTCAAGTCTAGGACATCCGGTTCCGCCTGCAGGAGGGTGTCGATGAGAGCGGCATCCGCGTGCTCTACGTCGAGTCGAGCCTCTGCCGCCCGGTTCATGTCCAGGATGTCCGGTTCCGCCTACAGGAGGGCCTCGATGGTAGCGGCATCCGCGCGCTCCGCCTCAAGTTGAGCCTCCGCCGCCCGGTTCACATCCACGACATCCGGTTCCGCCTGCAGGAGAGCCTCGATGGCAGCGGCATGCACGTGCTCCGCGTCGAGTTGAGCCTCTGCCTCCCGGTCCTCCTTTAGTATCGCCATGTTGAACCGCTAGTCCACCTACACCATGGGGGACTCGGATACCAGCACGAAGTCGACGTCCATCGTCTCATACCCATCGGGGGCCTTCTACGCCGCGACCTCCACCATGAACATTGGATCGGCTTCCTCCTCCTCGTAGCTTGGCTCCAGAGAACTCGGGGATTGGCCCGCCACAAAGCGAGCTTGGGAAGGGAGGTCTGTGGCGCCGACCGCCGTCGCGATTTCTGCGCGGCACTTCGGCGTCAGCATCTTGTAGTAAGTGATCTTGCAGCGTACCATGGCTTTCCGGTGAACTAGGGGACACTTGATGCGGGCTAGGGGATCGAAAGGTGGGGGAATGGGCTGGAGATTTGGTGTGGTTTTAGGGAAGTGGCTGGCGTAGGCCAAGAGGGGAAGGTTCTGTGTGAATAGTGGTTCCAGTGACGATCGGTCAATCGGTTTTGACTGTACATCGCTCTTGTCGCGTTTGCATTGCAGCCCGGCACGCTGGACCCTCCACGTCGCTCACCGAATGGAATGCGCTTTGTCTTGCGTTTTTGCTCGCTTGTGTGACCGCAGTTGAGAGCAAACCGATGTCCCTCCCCCTCCCCTGCCCGCGCCATTTATTATACCACCACTCCCTCCGTTTTATGCGGAGTAAATAAAAACAGAGGGAGTATACTACGAATGAGGATCCCCTGACGTGGCCGAACCCATTGAGTAACTGACATGTGGGGCCTAGCAAGCATGGGGTCCGCCAGTAAGTGATCGAAAGGGAGGGTAAGGCAGGGATACCTACGTCAGAGGATCCACTTCCACTATACTACTTTGACCAAATGTTAGAGTAGTAATATATGACATGCAACTTACACAAATGTTAGAGTAATAATATATGACGTGCAACTTACACAAAGCATATAGGGTCTAATGCATTTTTGAGGCTAACTTTGACCAAATGTTAGAGCAATAATATATGACATGCAACTTACACAGAGCATACAGTCAAATTCGTATGTGAAAGGAGTTTCCAATGATATAATTTTCACATTGTACATCTCATGTACTATTAATCTTGTCAATAGTCAAATTGGAAACCATCTCGAGTACAAATCTAGGAGTACGTACGAATCTAACAATATTGACTGGGCGTTGTTGAATGTTGATACCTTTTTGATCAAAGTAGAGTTACTTTGACTACACATAAAACTTATATGTAAACTAGAAAGCATAGGAGGGAGTATATTGTACGTTCAAAAATGAAATGAACATTGAATACCCTTTATATATGATTTGCGGATGCTAAGATCACCGGTTCAAAATTTTGAATCCGCCTTAGGTATCATGTGCCCCCACTCGTTCGCTCTCGATTTCATCTCGGGGTCCGGAGATCTATTGAAAGAGGACTAGGGTGGGTACATGTGAATGATACTCGGCGGAATGTTCAAATGAGGCATGCGGGAGGATGGACTTGACTGGAGGGCGACATGATCGATGGAGAAGAGGGTTGGAGAGGAATGAGAAATAAGCAAACGCCACATGATTATACTTGAACTGCTCAAATAAACAATAAGTTGTCTCGCTTGGCCTACATAGTGAAAGGACTAATGCGCAACATGGAGCACTGACGCTCGAATATGGCCAGGAAAATAGGGAAACCGACATGTGGGGCACACCCGTCAGGACGACGTAGCGCAGACTAGTCCAATGGAGGAGCTGGCCCACGACCTTCGCCACCGACAACCGTTCATGTGGGTCGTTGGGGCCAACAACGGGGCGCAGCTGCAGCACCGCCTCTGGACACGACGACCACGGTGAGCGACACGCTCATATCATCGCTAGACACAGTCGGTTTCAGTGTGCCGAGGGTGGCGTTAGTGCTGTGGCACAACCAACGGTATGTTTGGTTTGTGCCCAAGGTTGCCCCATCAAAGCATTGGGTAGCCAAAATTTTGGTTGAGGTATTGGTTGCCCATGATTTGGCCGACATTGGCAAGAAAAATGAACTAGAGTTGGCTAGAGTTCATTAGCATGCCAAAGAAATGGCAACCATCCAAACAAAGACCAATCTTTGGGTCATGACCAAAATTTTGGTTGAGGTATTGGTTGCCCATGATTTGGTCGACATTGGCAAGAAAAATAAACTAGAGTTGGCTAGAGTTCATTGGCATGCCAAAAAATGGCAACCATCCAAACAAAGACCAATCTTTGGGTCATGACCAAAATTTTGGTAAGGTGCACTTTGGCCACAATCCAAACACACCCCAACACCCGGCTCGTCGAGGATGCACGGGGCGCCGCGACGCGTCCCTGGAGTGGTGTAGCATGGCCAACTGCATCCTCTGGACCTGAGACCATGCCGGGTCATCTTGCTTTTTCAATGACATGCGGGGATCGCATGTGAGCAAAGGCCATCTCAAACATTGCCACGACCGCAGCTGACTACCCTGGCACACCAAAACCCTCGTCCCTCGCGCCGTCGCACGGTGCGTTCCCAGCCAGCGCCAGCTGCCCGCATTCATGTCGTCGATTTGTATGTCGTCGTTAAGAGGCTCGGTGCCCGAGGAACCAACTCCGGCGACATAATGACGCACCCGGACGCTTGGCCTCACCGGAATGCGCTACTTAAAGGGGCAACGCCCAGCTAACCTCCACACCATAGTGCATCGTCCTCCTACCTGGCACCACATCCGCCATGAGCGCAAGTGCGAACGCTCTGCGGGAGAGCTTGTCTTTGGGGATGAAGCTCGAGGTCGCCGCCCTCGCTCAAGTTGCCTCTCGCGACGCAATAGTGGCATAGCCGGACGCGGATGCGACCGCACAAGCGGTGGCCACGCTGGCGGCCGGCGATGGGAGCACCGTCAGCCACGCATCCTACTTGCCGCCGTCCAACGTCCGGCACCGCCCAGGTTGGGGACTCCTCCGAGGATGAGTAGGGCATGGGAGGCGGCACGGCATGGTGTGCCAACTGGCCGGTCCATATCCCGTGTTCTACTCTTCCTCGCCGGAGACCGCACCTTCACTTCACGGGTCTTGAACCCCGCCCCCATACATAGAGATCGTAGATGGAGGATGTCGGTCACTGCCGTAGAATAGGTTTAGGGTTGGGTTTCTTTTATTTTTCTGTCCTATAAAAGTTCGAAATGTAATGAAAATCTGCCGTGTTTGCATTAATCTCGGCCGGTGTATATGAACTTTCACAATAATATACATATTGTAGGAGTACTAGCAAGATGCCCGTGCGTTGCAAGGAAGATCAAGATCTTCTGGGAGAAAAGGATGAATGAGGGAAAGCCTTATCTGCAAATGTGGAGAGGAGTGCGGGTAAATTGTCATAGTTTCCTTCCTATCCGTTAGGTATAGATCGGACGTCCTATATTGCAGGATGACAGGCACACCATCATCACCAACTCTGCTTTTTATTGAACCAAGACAAATCTAACATGCGAAGTAAAATAAACACATAGGGTATATACATACACAAATTATCTTAGGCACTCCAATAGTACGTCCACTACACATTCACGCATTTCATATCTTTCTACATCTACGGGAACCTACGAAAAGGTTAACGTAAATTGCCTCTCTCTCTCCTCCCCTGATTTTCATGGTGGTGGGCCCTTCCCTCCCCCAATCTACAATCAACAGCTCACACGTTTCACATTACGTTAATTACGTAAGTGGGATTACGTAGGTGTAGCATTACTCGTCCTAAAAAACCCAACTAAGCCAACCTCCCAGCATATCGCGCGGGAAAAGACCTGGCCGCGACGTTTTAGTCGGGATTACCAGATTACTAGTAGTAGTATCGATGGATCGCACGAAGCAACAAATATATATTTTTGCGGGGGCGAAGCACCTAGTTTAAAAGGAAAAAAAGGCGGTACACTCACAGCACTCATGTCGCGGTCGCATTGCACCCCACACACGTTCGGTCCTGCAGATGGCTCACGCAAACGGAACGCGCTTCGGCTTGCCTCTTCACTGACACGTGGGACTGCACTTGGAGAAACCGACCATGCGCCAAACTCCCCCCGCCCACCGCGCAGAAATCCCCCCCCCCCCACACACACACGAAAATTCCCCCCAAATCCGATTCAATCGCCCTTCAGCCAACTAGCCAATAATATTCCCCAAACCCCCCTTCCCCCCCACCATCCCCCTCCACTCCATTCGCTCCGCCAAAGCCGCCCTCCCGCCGCGCCGATACGTCGGCGCGTCACGGGTTCGGCGATCCTCTCGCTCCCACAGTACGCTCTCGTAGACTTGCCGTCCTCTAGCCGCGCCGCCACCTCTGGCTACGTTCTTGTGGAGGCGCATAGGCGGTCAGCGCCGCCACCGCTGGCGACGTTCGTGTGGAGACGCACGGCGGTCAGCTTCTCCCACGGTACGCGCATTCTAGACCGAGGCCCCATTCATGTCGGTGTAGCGTTGAATGTTAGCTGATAGACGCTGTTAATCTTACTATTTGCCGAAGTAGTTTATTGTCAATATGCTCTGCTTAAGAAGCTTCCTTGCCCTGTTCTGCACTCAATCTGCTTAGCTGAGATGGCATGCCAAGCCGATTAGTTGCTAAAATATCCTGCCATATATTTATTGTGACGTAGATTGCCATGGTCTAGTAGCCAATCTGTTAGGTGAAATAGCTCTACACCATTTTATACTCGATCTTTTTTGCTGCGATGGCCTTCGATAGTTTGATGGCTGTGTGCTCGGCCTCATTGACTGCTGAAACAGCCTGCCATAATTTAGCACTCAAATTTGTTTGCTGAATTAGCTTTACATATATTTCGTTACTTAGATCTGCTCGTCCAAATATCTTGCCATAGCTTTAGACATCGACCTAGGTATTTTTTCTGGACTTCATAAAAAAGCATATATGTTTTTCCTGTAATATCTAGTAGAAGAACTAATTTGCATGTCTAACAGATGGACATGACTTGGATAACTTCTGCTCGAAGATTTTCTGCTGCATATGTCCAGGGGGTTGAAAACTTCATGAACTTTATCAGAGCTGAGTACGGTGGTCCGAAATCGGATGTGCTCTGCCCGTGTATCAGTTGTATGAATTCAGTTACAAGACCCCAGCCAACTGTGCAAAATCATCTACATTTGTATGGGATGTCGATCACATATACTAGGTGGGTTCATCATGGTGAAGCTGTGAACATCAATGTTATTGACTACGTGGAAGCAACAGATCACCATCTTGATCTGCCTGATGCTCAGGTGGAAGAGGAGGAGGTGGCGGTGGTGGCAGAGCCAGTGAGTTTGACCAACATTGAAACAATGCTATGAAATGCTCATGCATTCCGTGAACTTTCACCTGCAGAAGAAAAACGGTGGGCCCGGATGTTGGAACAATGCAATGTTGTTGTCACCCCAGGAAATAAGCTATCAGTATTCTCAGCTATGGTCACCTTTCTTCAGGTGAAGACATCTGAGCGGATGACCAACAAATCATTCGATGCGATGTTGGCTGCTTCCTGCAAATCTTTCCCAGATGCGTCTGAGCTGCCACACACGTACAGTAAAATGAAGAATTTCCTTCGTGCAGTTGGAATTGGATATGATATGATCCATGTTTGTAAGAATAATTGTGTTCTGTTCCGGAAGGATTATGCCAACTTAAGTGAATGCCCGAAATGCAAATCATCAAGATGGAAAGATGGCGATGCTGTGAAGAGGATTCCTCATAATGTTCTAAGAAATTTTCCAATTACACCAAGATTGCAGAGGTTGTTTCATGATGCTGAAACAAGAGAGGATGTATTGTGGCATTCTAGGAACCAGGAGTACAGAGATCAGAATGTTATGAGCCATCCATCTCATGGTAGTGAGTGGAAAAGCTTCATTGATAAACACAAAGAGTTTGTTGCTGACCCGAGAAACATTAGACTTGTCTTAGCTTCAGGTGGATTTAACCCATTTGGCCACCAGAGCGCCACATATAGCATGTGGCCAGTGCTTGTTATCCCTTACAACATGCCTCCAAATGTGTGCACCAAAGAATCAAACTACATGATGGCCTTGCTCATCCCAGGTCCAAAAAGTCCTGGAAAGGATTTTGATTTGTTCATGGAGCCTCTTGTGGAGGAACTTCAATAGCTATGGAAGGGTGTTCTCACTCGAGACCTATATAGCAACCCACCGGCTGATTTCTTTCTGCGTGCTGTTATAATTTGGTGCATCCATGATTATCCGTCTTTGGGCACTATGCCAGGGCGAACGACACATGGTTACAATGCATGTGTTCGCTGTGACAGGAATCCGCTGTCATACGCAATACTTAGCAAGATCTGTTACATTGGACACCACCATTTCCTTGCCAAGGACAAGCCGCATCCTAGAAAATACCGAAGACATGTGTTCAATGCAAAGCATGACAACCGTGATGCGCCAAAGAGGCTCACTGCCGATGAGTTGCAAGTGGAATTAGAGAAGGTCGGGCATATTACACCAGGAAACCATCCTGGTAATGGTAGCGGGAAAAGGAAGCGTGGCAGGGTAGAAGAGAGATTATTGTTTACCAGCAGGTCCACTTTGTGGGACTTGGAGTATTGGAAAGATTTGGATCTGCGGCATAATCTTGATGTGATGCACATCGAGAAAAATATATGTGACAGCATTATCGACACACTTCTTAACATTGAAGGAAAGACGAAAGATACCTTAAAATCTAGGATTGATTTGACACACATGGGTATCAGAAAGGATTTGCAGGTGCAAGATGAATGTAAACCACGGGATATGGCACCAGCTGTGTACATCTTGGACAAGGTAAAAAGAAAAGAATTATGCGAGGTCCTGTCACGTGTGAGATTCCCACATGGATTTGCTTCCAACCTGAAAGGAGAGTCAGTGCAGATGGAAACAAGGTACAAGGGTTGAAAACTCATGACTGCCACGTCCTACGTCAAAGGGTTTTACCTGTTATCCTTAGAGGATTGGGCCGCCCTGACTTATACAGAGCAGTTGCAGAGTTGGGACAATTCTTCAGGGAACTCTGCAGTAGAAATATTAGGATAGATGCTTTGGAGTGTCTTAGAGACAATATACCAACTATCCTATGCGACCTTGAGAAGATATATCCTCGAGCCTTCTTTGATGTGATGGTGCATTTGGCTATTCATCTACCTGATGAGGCACTACTTAGAGGTCCAGTACAGTATGGCTGGATGTACCCTATTGAAAGGCGGCTAGGCACTTTCAAGGGCTATGTTAGGAACAGAGCTAGACCCGAGGGTTCCATTGCAGAGGCCTACATTGCTACAGAAGCGTTGACGTTCTGCTCAAAATACATTGAAACAGCTGATCAGCTTAGCAAAGAGGTGGGTGAAGACAATCCCGGGCTCAATATTTATGATTATTCTGTTCGAGTTACTGGGAAGAGTCGACAAGAGGACAAACCTAAAGATTTGGACAAAATGGTTTGGTATGTGTTGAATAACTGTCCTAAGATACTACCTTATATCAAGTAAGTGCAGTATTGTAGCTTATACATCGTAATCTACTAAACTTGTAGCACATTCTTATATATTTAGATGTTTGACGCGATCACTATGTTGTGCAACATCTACAAAGAGGAGTTCCTACCACAAAATCCAAGAAACATTGACAAACTGGTTGTGCAAGGATTTGTGAAATGGTTCAAGAACCATGTAAGCTTTTGAAGTGCACTCTCAGTTTTTTAATATATTGAGTACATAAGATGATCAGCTTGTCTATTTTCTAACCATAGGTTAAGAAGATGCGGGAGGATGGGCAGGCAGTTGATGATGCCCTTTACTCACTAGCAATGGGTCCTGATACTCGGGTAAGACATTATGAATCTTGCGTTGTTGGAGATGTACGCTACAACACCCTTGCACGAGACGAAGGCAGGAAGACACAAAACAGTGCCATCATGAGCACGGATACGTATGACAAAGAGACAACTGAAATGTATGCTAACATAACAGACATTGTTCAGTTGCAGTATATCTCCAGTTTTGAGGATCATCGGTGTGTGGTTCTGTTGTGCTGTCGTTGGTATAACCTATTTTCCAGGATCGCAAAACCCAGAGCTGATGATTATTTCAAATCCATCAATATCAAGGCGGCGTACCAAACCAACGAGCCTTTTATTTTGGCAAATCAAGCAACACAGATATTTTTCTTGGAAGACACATTTGCACGTAGCGATGACTGGAGAGTATTGCAAAGGTTTGAGCAGAGGAATTTGTTTAATGAAGTTGCACAACAAGAAGATGCTTACACTGCTCCTGATGTACAATATAACACATATGTTCCTAATATCTTTGAGAACCATCACGTCAATGATGCCGGTGAAAATATTGCCTATCGTGCTATGGACATACAAGAGTTGATCAAGAAGAAGCCAACGTTCGAGGACGTTGAGGACGAAGAAGAAGATGACACCGTGGGGAATTACGATTCAGACTGATACACATGGCGCAGATGTTGATGCTGCTGCTACGGATGATGATTACATTGCTTTTGTCGTATTTGCATGTCAGAAGACGTTTTTTTATCTACTATGTGAAATTGTGTTTGTTGTGACAACTGAAACCTGATGAACATGTTGTTTAGTATTTTGCTATGAGAACATCATTCGTTATGTATGCTGATTTGTGTTTGGTGATTGTATGACAAGTAAAACATGATGACATTGTTGTTTAGTTGTACTCTATTTGGCTATGAAACTTGAATTTGATGACATAGTTTGCTGTTGGACTGCAATTTGCTCGACGTCTTCGAATGAGAACAAAGCTGACCCGACAGGGCCTCTGCTAGTTATTTATTTATATGAGCAAAAGGGGATACCCCCTTATTTCCGTTAATAGAAATCATTAGATGTTCACAACACTATGTCTAGCCTGCTACACAGGTTTCATTCATTACTCGTTTCAGCAAAGTGCTCATGTCGTAGCCACTGAATACATCACGAGTGCTACATACACTACAAATAAAGAGACAATCATCCTACAGAGCACATCGATTTTGCCCATTATCTTCACAAGCTCTTTCATCTCCTCATTGCTGTCAAGGTCGTTCAGCAGCTGTTGCTTGGCCATGATCAGAGGAACTGCATCTTTAACCTTTTGCTCTGCATCTACCTCTTCTACCGTTCCATCAGTTACTTGTCCAACACCCCAACCTGCTGGTATTGGGATTCCTCGGCTAACCAAATAATCAGCGTAGTTGCATTCCCCCACATCAGCAACTTCCCAAAAATACAAATCACACGAATCTTCCCTTTTCTGCACGAATCAAATTGGAAGATCATCAACCAAACTATTAAAAAAATCAGCAACTGAAAGCAGCAGAACAACACTTAAACATATTATTACCCCATGATTCGGGCATTTGTAGAAGACTCGGCTAGGGTTGCGGATTGTGGTTGAGATGCAACGGATGACTCTGCGTGATTTGCAGCAGTGGCACCACACCAACGGCAGCGGGTTGCGATGAGCAATCGGCTGCGGTGCACGTGTCGGCGGGGGTGTGATGAGACCCACAGGCGATGGTACGGGTGGCGACTTGGCGCATATCTGGTTGTTGCCTGCTGAAGAGCAGGTGGACGAGCAGCCAGCGGACATGGTTGCTGCGGCCAGAGCTTCTGATGCTAGGCAGAGTAAGTAGAGAAGAGGAGAAGCGAATGTTGGATATGTCAGTTTCATTACTTGCAGAGTAGCATAGCACCATATATAGTCATAGTCTAGGTTTGGATTCGAACCAGTTACAGGAGCACGTCTTTCTTTTTTCTAAAACTCGGAAACGTCTCTTTATTGGTAAACTAGCTTGTTCTGTACGCCTTCCCAAGTCTTTGATTTTCTTTCCCTTTTTTTGCAAGGAAGGAAGGAGGACAAAATTGAGAGTTCCTGGGACTCGAACCCAAGACCTGTCGGTTGAAACCAAGGGTGCTAGTCACTTATGTGGCGAACGTTCCCTGTGAGGAGGACGGCAGACGAACGCATTTTCCTCGCAGTTTTCTTCCTATATATAAAAAATATGCTACTTGGTGTCCGCTTAGTCAACAAACGATTGTGCCAACCTTGACCGTTGGATTGACATTCAACGTCTGTCGCGTTTCTTCAGTCTCTTCTTCCTCGAACCGCCAAAGCCAAACCAACGCCGGCAGGACCGCCTGCTCCCGCCTCCCACGGTTGGCTGTGATCTTCCCCGGCTCCTGTTCGTAACCGTCCGAGGCCTCACCATCGTCCTCCGCCTTGGTTCGCTCGCCGCGGCACCGCCCTCCGGTTTTGTCAACATGGTCAACAACCGAGAGGAATAAGGAGATGATTGTGCATGGTGAGGATGACAGTAGGGACCCAGCAGCGCACACAGTATTTTGTTTTTTTCGGGACGGAGAAGGGTATCAACTGGGTTATGCGGGACCCGTGGCCCGTCTAGCCCAGGCTTTTATTTCATATGTTTAGCACATGACCAGCCCAGTTTGTTTTTTCCCTTTATGAAAAATGGCTAGCTAGCTATTTTGTTTTTTTGCAGAATAACCAACATAGGCCTACTTGCTTTTCTACGCGCTACTGGGCCAGAAATCATTCAAGACGAGGAGGGATGCATTTGGCCCAGAAAATGGGCTATAAGTAATGAGAAATGGGCTATAAGTAATAATAAATGGGCTATAAGTAAAATAAATGGGCTGTAAAATGAAAAATACAGCAAATAGGCAATTAGTTCCAAAATACTATTTTCTTTCGGATTTTGATATTTTAAATTTCATTTTTTTTGTGCGGGTAAAATTTCATTGAATTTAAATTAAGGTATATTTAGATTTAAAATTAATTTGAATCTGGCTAGAAATTTTGGGCTGTATGCTATTTGGGACAGATTTGGAGGCTGACTTGTGGGTCTACTAGGTTGACGTGTACTTTGGCTTTGTCAACTTAGTCCACAAACGATTCTAGCAGCAGTGATCGTTGGATGTTAATCCAACGGTCGTGCTGCTTCTTCAATATCTGATCTTCTTGCTCCAACCGCCCAAACCAGCTCCAATGGGACTGCCTGCTCCCGCCTCCCGTGGCCGGCTGTGCTGCCACACAGGCCGCACCGCCCCACCCTACTTCATTGCTGGCCAGGCCATTCCTCTACTCACCCACACCTCCTATTATTTTCCGGCAACGGTAGCCGGACCAGTAAACCCTCGTACTCCCCACCGCGTGGGCAACCATTGCCGAGTCTTCCCCGGCTCCGTGTCGTTCCCTTCCTAGGCCTCGTTGTCATCCACCGCCATGGTGCTCTCGGCACGGCCTGGTCAACGTGGTCAATGAACGACATCCATCGGCCGTGGACTGTACGCGCAAAATAATGATTCCTCCACCTGACAGCTGGGAACCACCGAAAGGGCCTCTGTATTTCGCGAAAAAAACGTTCCCCCCGCTGACATGTCGGACCCACCAACTATATCTTCGCATGCAAGGAAGTGCCTCCTTATTACGCACAAAAAAATGAATACCCCCCTGCTAGCTGGGACCCACCATAGTGGGAGGATGACTTGTGGGCCAACTAAGTTGATGGGGACCGAGGGCTTTGTTAACTTAGTCAATATGAACGATTCTAGCTTCAGTGACCGTATGATGTCCATCCAATGGCCGTAGTGCTTCTTCAACCTCTGGTCTTCTTGCTCCAGCCGCCCAAAGCATCGCCGGTCGTGCCGCATGCTCCTGTCTCCCGTGGCCGGTTGTGCTGCCGCGGAGGCCTCACCGCCCCCTACTATTCCCACCGCTGGCCAGGCCCTGCGGCGATGGCAGCCTCACACCACAGTCGAACCAGTGAACCCTCGTACTCCTCTCCGCGCAGGCTACCACTGTCGCGTCTTCCCCGGCTCCGCGTTGTCCCCTTCCTAGGCCTCGCAGTAGTCCACCACCGTGGTGCTCTCGGCGCGGCCTGGTCAACGTGGTCAAGGAACGACTTCCATCGGACGTGGACTGTATGTGGAGAGGCTGACAGCTGGGTCCACGGCCGCAGCAAGGAAGTGCCTCCTTATTACACGGAAAATAATGATTCCTCCACCTGACAGCTGGGACCCACCGGATGGGCCACTATATTTCACGGAAAAAATGTTTCCTGCTGACTTCCGGGACCCAGCAACTTCATCTTCGCACACAAGGAAGTGCGTCCGGGCAAAAAAAATGATTCGCCCCCCTGACTGCTGGGACCCACCAGCTACACCTTCGCACGCAAGGAAGTGCGTCTCGGCAAAAAAAACAATTCTCCCCCCTGACTGCTGGGACCCACCAGCTACATCTTGAAGTGCGTCTAAAAAAACCGATTCGCCCCCCTGACTGCTGGGACCCACCAGCTACATCTTCGCATGCAAGGAAGTGCCTGACAGTCGGGACCCACCTGGTCGAAGTGTACGTAGCGTTGTCATTCTGGTAGCAAACGTGTACGTACATATATACTGGTCGATGTAGAGGCGCACACGTGTTGTAGTAGAGGCGCGTACGTGTCGTAGTAGAGGCGCGCACGTAGCATGTACACGTACGTACAACGGCCAGGGTGCAAGAAAGAAAATACGGCCATGTATGTGTACATACGGGCGGGGTCTCGAACGCCTACTCACGCATACGTACGGCGAGGGCTCGTGTACATGGTTGGGTCGGAACGGAGAAACAGCATCGTCGTCGTGTTCATGGGAAGGCAACGGAATGCGTCGTGTTCATGGAGAGGCAACGGAATGTGTCGTGTTCATCGGGAGGCAACAGAACGTGTGGGAGCCAACCGGCTGGGTCGGAACGGAATGCCTCGTCGTGTTCATCGGGAGGGCTTGGATGGAACAAGCAATGGAAACGAGGCCTGGCGTACCGTAGAACGGAGGAAACAACCTTGTGTTCGACCGGCCACGTTCGAAATGGGATCCTATTCATCGGGAGGGGTGTGGCGTACCGCAAAACGGAGGAAACGGACCTCCTACGGTCGAAACGGGGGTCATTTTGATCGGGAGGGGTGTGGCGTACCGCAAAACGGACGAAACAGACTTGTGTTGGAGCACTACGGTCGGAACGGGGGTCCTGTTCATCGGGAGGGGTGTGGCGTACCGCAAAACGGGACTCCATGGGATACTATTCATCTCCACCGTCGACCTCCTCCAGCCTCCACGGGCTACTGTTCATCCACCGTCAACCTCCTACAGCCTCCACCTGCGTCTGTTCATCCACGGCCTCCTATTCATCCAGCCTCCACCGTGCGCTACTCCACCGGCTACTGTTCAACCACCCCTCTCCACGGGCTCCTGTTCAACCACCCCTCCACGATCTACTGTTCATCCACCCCTCCACCATCTACTATTCATCCAGCCCTCCACGGGGTTGTCCTA
>NC_057810.1:602022150-602046202 GCF_018294505.1 Triticum aestivum | reverse complement strand
CACTGTTCATCCAGAGAGGCAGCATCGATCGGCTTCAGTTAGCAGCAGTAGCGAAGGAATCGCTCGATCGGGTTCAGTTAACAGCCATCGATCAATCGCTCGAGTTCAGTAACGCGTAGCCTGCAGTGCAATCGCTCGGGTTCAGTTAGAGCCCAACGCCTCGCTCGGGTTCAGTTAGAGCCAATGCATCGCACACACGCGTGCATGTGTACGAGAGAAACACGCATCACTCGGCCCCCGACCGCCCACCATAACCGGGAACTCCCCAAAATTTTCCTCACCCTCGCTTCTACCACGGTTTTTTCCATCATGGACGGCCCAAAGAATGTCATGCAGCTGCGTCTCCGACCCACCCAGGATGAAAAGCCCATTTTCTGTCATGATTTTTTGTCATAGAAGTAGGAGCCCACCACATCTATGATGATACCGGGTTTTGTCACAATTATCATCATAGAAGTGTCATATGTATGACAGAAAAAAATTCGTTCGGCCCAAAATGTCACGGATGTGTCTTTTTTTTTGTAGTGGATAGGCTTCACCAAGAGTATTGTGAAGCACAAACATGTAGTGAACAAGCATATTATCAAAGTTAAGATTCTAGTTGGGAAGGATATGATGCTCTTCAAGAAACCCTGGGACGAAATACATGGTGAGACCATTCTGGCACTTTATCTTGCGTCCCACAAGATGTTTTAGGTCCGCAACATTGGCGTCAGAAGTCTTTGATTTCCGGTTGGAGACCTTTCGCTGCAAGAGAAGTTAATTCTTCTTAACCACCCACATCTTCAGGGGTGGCTTAGAAGCAATAAGTCTAAGTGCAGCATCTGAGAACTTTGGCTTTGGAGCCCTAGCAAATAGCTTTGTAGGAGGTGAATAATACTCATAAGAATATGGAGAAAAGTTCTTAGTTTTGTGAACATAGCGTTTAGAAGAAACACGCTCATATTCATGAGTCTGATGATGGTTTTCCTGTAAAATATTGGCATTAGGGTGACCATGTGAGGTCCTCTGTCTGTATGAAGCCTTTGGGGCCATATGATGCATTTGGTCTAGGGTTTGTCTTCTTCCCAGGTGGTGTCATGACGACATTCATGGGAAGCTTCTCAAGACAACTTTTGGGCACCCAGATCTTCTTCAAGGGTGGCCCATTCCTACAGTTAGTACCAATATACCTGACAAACACTTCACCATTCTGATTCTTAAACAACTTATAATTGGCGTCAAAGGATTCATCAACGATAATGGAGTTAGTACAAGTGAAGCCAAATAAGGTGGATGGGTCCACTGAAGGATCCTTAGCAGCAACCCAGGTGGTTTCGGGGTACTGCTCAGGCTTCCAATAAGAGCCATCAACATTCATTTTCCTCTCGAACCCAGCACCCTCTTTCCTAGGGTTTCAGTTCAGAATGTGTTTCTTGAGGACATCGCACAGAGTCTGATGCCCTTTGGGGCTTTTGTACATGCCTGTTTCAAGCAATGTCTTCAACCTAGCATTCTCATCAGCAATAGTAGTGGCATCCTCAGTAGAGGGATTAGTTACCACATCAGCAGTTGAAGTTATTGCAACATTAGAGGCAGTAGAACATTCAGCAATAGAGATAGCATTATTACGATCGGGCCATTTTAAACATGGTGGAACAAATTCTTCCTGAGCGGAACTGATCTGTTGAGCGAGTAGTGAATCATTCTCTTTTTGAATATCTTCATGAAACGTTCTCAGTTTCTCAAGATCTTGATTCGTTTGAAGATAATCGTCGGAAATCTTCTCACGAGAGGCTAAGAGAGTTTCATGACGACTCTCAAGTTCCTCGTGCTTAACACGAAGATTTTTAATGTCTTCGAATAAGGACTGAGTTTGATTCATTTCCGTGTCCAACAGGTCATCGCTTTTGTCTAGCAACTTTTGAATATGTTCCATAGCAGTTTGTTGTTTAGTTGCAATTTTAGCAAGTGTTTTATAGCTAGGTTTGGATTCACATTCAGAGTCATCTTCACTAGAGGTTTGAAAGTAGCATCGCGTGAGTTTACCGCGTCCAACAGGTCATCGCTTTTGTCTAGCAACTTTTGAATATGTTCCATAGAAGTTTGTTGTTTAGTTGCAATTTTAGCAAGTGTTTTATAGCTAGGTTTGGATTCACATTCAGAGTCATCTTCACTGGAGGTTTGAAAGTAAGCATCGTGTGAGTTTACCTTGGCACCTCGTGCCATGAAGCAGTAGGTTGGAGCAGAGTCATCCTCATCATTAGCTCCAGCTTCAGTGGTATGATCATTGTCTTCAGTGTTGAAGATGGACTTGGCGATGAAAGCCGAAGCAAGAACCAGGCTTGCCTGAATTAGACTCCTCCTGAGACTCCACCTCCGCCTCCTCAGAAGCAGACTCCTCCTCTGAATCCATGTCCTTGCCAATAAATGCATGAGCCTTGCTTGATGAGGTCTTCTTGTGAGACAAAGACTTTGATGAAGACTTTGAAGAAGACTTTGAAGATTTCTTCTTCTTCTTCTTCTTCTTCTTCTTCTTCTTCTTCTTCTTCTTCTTCTTCTTCTTCTTGCATTTGTGGCATGTTCTCTTCTTGTAGTCACGAGATGAAGCCTCATCATTCTTTGAGCTGGACTTGAAGACTTTCTGAAGCGATTCTTCTTGGAGAACTTCTGGAACTTTCTCACAAGCATTGCAATCTCTTTTCCAATGTCTTCAGGATCACCAAAACTGCATTCAAATTCTTCTTCAGATGAGGAAACAACCTTAGACTTCAAAGCACGGGATCGGCCATAGTTGGGACCATAGATATCTCTTTTCTCAGATACCTGGAACTCATGTGTGTTGAGCCTCCCAAGTATGTCAGATGGATCGAGGTCTTTGAAGTTAGGATGCTCGTGTATCATCAGGGCCAAGGTGTCGAAGGAGCTATCAAGTGATCTCAGAAGCTTCTTCACTATTTCATGCTTGGTGATCTCATGGGCGCCAAGAGCGCTAAGCTCATTTGTGATATCAGTGAGGCGATCGAAAGTGAGCTGGACATTCTCATTGTCATTCCTTTTGAAGCGGTTGAAGAGATTGCGAAGAACATCAATCCTTGAGTCTTTCTGAGTTGAGACGCCTTCGTTTACCTTGGACAGCCAGTCCTAGACCAGCTTCGCAGTTTCCAGTGCACTCACACGGCCATACCGCCCTTTGGTGAGGTGACCACAGAAGATGTTCTTGGCAGTTGAGTCTAGTTGCGTGAACCTCTTGACATCAGCAGTGGTGACGCCTTCACCGACCTTGGGAATGCATGTCTTGACGACATACCAGAGGTAGATGTCAATGGCTTCAAGATGCATGCGCATCTTATTCTTCCAGTAGGGGTAATCGGTGCCATCGAAGACTGGGCACGCAACGGAGACCTTGATTATCCCTGCAGTCAAAATAGCTAAAACCCCAGGTGGTTAAACTGAATCACACAGAACAAGGGAGCACCTTGCTCTGATATCAATTGAAAGTGCTAGTTATCGACTACAGGGGGGTGTGAATAGCCAATTTTTATGAAAGTATTCAAAACACGAGGTCTTTGAAGACAAACAGTAAGACTAAACCTATATGATATGCAGCGGAAGATAAACTACACTAGACAGGCAATAGTCAAGCAAGCAACACAGTGAAAGCTCGAAGACTAACAACAGCTAGGTAGACAGGATTAGAATCGAAGACAGTATGAAGCCAAATAGATACAAGTCTTCACACAATGAAGTCAAATAAATCAGGCAAGCAAGCAATGACTTCACGAAGATAAACTAAAAGGTAAGAATGGTAGGGGATAGAACCAGCTGCTTGGTGAAGACAGGGATTTGGTAGACCAGTTCCAGTTGCCGTGACAACTGGACGTCTGGTTAGGGAGGCTGATATTGAACTCAAAAGACTGTGTCTTCACCTTATTCCCCTAGAGCTAAGGACACTTAGTCCTCACCCTATCACTGAGGTAAGTCTTCAAGGTAGACTTCCAAACCTTCATAGACTGTGTTCACAGGAAATCCACAATGACTCTTGGATCCTCAGAATGTGATGCCTAACCGGCTGGAGGATGCACAGTCCTCAAGTGTAACAAGTCTTCATGTCATGCAGACAGAAAGACTTCAGTGATGCCTAACACTCTTTGGCTCTAGGTGTTTTGGGCTTTGTCCTCACAAGGATCTCTCTCTCAAAGGCTTCGGAGGTGGGTTGCTCTCAAATGACAAAAGACGTGCACTAATTCTGAGCAGCCACCAATTTATGGTGTAGGGGGTGGGCTATTTATAGCCAGGAGGCAACCCGACCTGATATGTCTGAAATGACCCTGGGCCACTAAGGAATTGACATGTGTCCAACGGTCGGATTTCAAACACACGCGACAGCTTGGCTTGGGCTACAAGCAAAGCTGACTCATCCAGCTCTGGATAAGATTTTCTCTCATTATCTTTGCTCGAAGACATAGGATTTTGGTTGAGCATCACTTCAGTCATCTGACTTTGTTCACTTGGACCCCACTTAACAGTACAATTGTTCCTATGATTCAAGAAAGAAGAAAAGGAAACTATGAAAGAAACTATGTCTCCGCACTCCATAATCTTTAAATGAATGTCTTCATCGTCATTATCTTCAACGTGAATGTCTTCACGAACCACCATTGTCTTTAGTGTCTTCATACATTTTTAGGGGTCATCTCTGGTAGGTAAATCAAATCAGTGAGGGACTACTACCTATGTTATCCTACAATTCTCACAAACACATTAGTCCCTCAACCACGTTTGTCGTCAATACTCCAAAACCAACTAGGGGTGGCACTAGATGCACTTACAAGCATCTACGACCGGACTTGACAGATCCAGCCTCCTATATGCTGCGCATCGCGGACATCGTCGGGCGGCACCTCATTTGGACTATCGCACATCCACACACATCAAATGCGGATCCAAAAATCCATGCAATCCATGCATGTCGATCATACGATATAATTTAGCAGTTGAAAACAAATACGACAAAGCAAAACAAATCATAGATCAATAATCCGGACATAGCAAAAAATCAAAGTCCGAGCGTGATGGATCACTCGTTGAACGCCATCCATATCGTCTGCTCCACGCCATCCTAACCTCCCACTTCGACTGCATCCTTGTGGCATGCTTCGCTTGCATACTTGTCGCATGCTCCTGCATCCTTGCCTCTTGTTCCGCCATTGTCATAGCCGCCATCGCCGCCTCGTATTCCCTATGCTCGTTGATCTCCTTCTTCCTCCTCATTAGCCACTTCTTTGCATACTCATAGCTTTTGTCCGTCAATATTATATTGGCATCCTGGGCATCCCATGCGATTTGCAGCCTTCTCAAGCTCAATCTCTCCAAATACCTTGGCCTTCTCGAGCTCCCATTTGATCGTTGCGAGGGGATAGCTGCTCGTCGAGGTCCGCATCTGCTGTAACATCCCAAATTTTCAATTTGGAATGTTATACATATATCATCATATGCATATCAAATTTATTGCATTTTGGTCAATCCTAGAAACTCTAAGCAACTCAAGGACCCATGAAGAGAGTTGGGGGTTTCAATTATTTTCATATTTGAATTTTCTCAAATATTGAAAAGAGGATCGATATGGTTTTAATTATTTTTCCTCTTCAAAAGTATTTCCAATATAAAATAAAAGAGAGGGGATAAATGACTTCTTCAAAATAAAAGAAATATTAGAGGAAATTTGTTAAAATCAATGAAAGACTTTATTTGGACTTTTATTGCTATTTTATTTGAATTAGGAAAAAATGTGTTTTTCAAAATTCATTAGTAGCCCAAATAAATGTTCACTTTGTCTGCAATATCATTAGAGGACCGTGAAAATTTATTTCAGGATTTTTTAGACTCCGTTTAGTATTTCTTTTGTTTGTTTTTCTGTGTCCGTTTAACAAAAAACGCGCACTGACCTAACGGGCCGTGTCCGAGCCGGACTCCGCCCCAGCCGGCCTTTAAAGGGTGAGGCCCGCCATCCTGCAGCGCCACCAGCCCCACCTGAAATCCTAGCGCCGTCGCCTTGAAACCCGCGCCGCCGCCGCCCGATGCCGCCGCCTTCCCGACCCTGCCGGAGCCGCCGTCACCGCCACCCGACCCCGTCGGAGCCGCCTCCGCCGCCACCCGACCCCGCGCTGCCGCCGACGACCTCGCCGAGGTAGCCGCCGCCGCCGTTGTCGTTTTTTTCTGGTTAACCATTCGGTTTTTTCTAGAAACCAATAGATCTGTTTTTTTATAATAGATCCGTTCGGTTTTTCGGTGGTTTATTTATTTAGCGGACGTTCGTCCGTTTGTTCGTTTTAACAAACGTTGTTCACCGTTTAGGATATGTTAGCGAACGTTCATTCGTTAGCCTGTTCGTCTCATTTTTTCCAGGGTTTATTTGTGATTATTCTCGATCGCGATTTCTGCCCTAATCTTCGATCTAGTATAACTTTTTTCTCGTTTATCCAAATTAGATGAAACCATCGCCTAAATCTTCGTCTCGAAGCCCTCTTTCTGTTTAATCAGGTTGAACATGATTTTGGTACTGTAAAATTTGACTTTAGTCCAGATTAATAAACGAAGCTTGTTTCGTTTGTAGTTTGAGTTTCGTTACTCCATTTGATTTGATTCTTTTTGCAAACCAGAATTCTTCAGTTGAACTTTCTGGTTAGATCTTATTATTTGAGTTTTACCCGTGATTCTTGCTTGAGTGCTTATGTATGTTATTTTTTGTTTGCGATAGAATTCCCGGAGTGCGAAGCATGCTACTATGAGTCTCTAGGTTTTGCAGATCATCAGCAAGGCAAGTAACACTTTGATCATATCCCTTTATTACCCAGTTTTTACGTATTAGTTCCAATCCTCAAACATTGCATGGTTAGGATCTGATTTAACATGTGGGTTTGGGAAATAGATGATGAGGTAGAACCTATTGTCCTTTTTATTATCAAACCTTTGGGAGTTACTTCTACGTTATGCTTAGGATTGCTATGCTATGATCGTAGATATGGATTGGGTGAGTGTATCCATGACAGATGTGAGAATTGTTAATTAATGGTTAACTTAAGGTGGCTACTTAAATACACATCTGGTTGGGTTGATTGCGGGCACCTGAAGAATCCAATATTGTCCTAGGATATCCCGGAGTACCCGCGTGATCATCCTATGGTTCGCCACCCAAATTCAAAGGGATCATAAGATTATTCATGCTAGAAACTTCCGTGTGCAGCCACAAGCTATTGTGGGCTCTAGCATAGTTGAGTAGGTTGCATGACCTCTTTCAGTGGTGGGCTCTAGCATAGTTGAGTAGGTTGCATGACCTCTTTCAGTGGTGGGCTAGCAGATGTAGGGGAAAGTAGGTGTAACTGTCCACCCAGAGTAAAGAGTTAATGTTTCTGAAAGACTATATCTCGGTCATTCGTTTCTCAAACATCATGTAGTGCAAGAAATTCAACGAAGGAGATCGTGTCTTGTGGGGAAAAGTGTGCAAACCTCTGCAAAGTGTACAAACTAATCATGGTTAGCCGTGTCCTCGGTTATGGACATCTTGAGTATCTGGTTCTTGGATTATCATGTTGATTTCATCACTCTAAATTAATTTGTTGGGTTAATTGAATTTGCTTAATTGGGATTGAGTTGGAGGAACCTTCTCAATGTTTAACAACCACCATGATAGCTAAATAAAATTTATTCCTTTGTTGTAGGAAAAAATTGGCTTTATACAAAACTTTAACCATAGAGCTTTCCACCAGCCATATATGCATGTAGTGATAGCATTTGTTCTGTTCATTGCTCCTTTGTGTTATATTGACAGCATATGCCATGTGCTGACCCGTTTTGGGTTGCAACATATCATGTTGCAGACTTTTCAGACGACGAGTAAGGTGTCATAAGTCATTGTCGTTCACTCAGCTATGCCGTTGGAGTTGATGGACTCACTTTATCTCCAAGCCTTCCGCTGTTATCATATTTAGATGACCTTAAGCCATATTATTGCAATAAGTTCTCTTTTGAGACATTGGATGTAATAAGTGTGTGATTGAAATTCTGTTATAAATCCTCAAGTACTGCGCGTGTCAGCATTACCGATCCAGGGATGACACTGATGCACAAAGACTAGACTGTTTGAGGTCTGGTCGCTACATCTGTTCCCTACGACGCTATCACTTCCCTCTCCTGTTGCCTCTGTCGTCGGTCCCTCCGGGCAATGTTCTCCGGCTTGCATGACGTCGCCGAGGAAGGGACGCCACGGACGCAACCTCGGTCATGGCGATCGGGAACGGGCCGGACGACATCTATGGCGGCGGATCAGCAAGGATGGAGAGCAAGTGTGGCGACGGCGAGGGCTCGGGAGTGGGGATTGGTGGAGGGAGACGAGAGGAGGACCAAGTGTTTGGTGGATTTAGTGCAATTTATGGTAGGGTAAGCCTGTCAGGTCAAATGTGGCGGACCCGGCCGGGCCTCCCCATATCCGTCCTATATTTGGGCTGGAATGAGGGGTGTCGGTCAGCCCAGCCGTTTGAGTTCCGTTTGAGGCGCCCATTTAGGTCGAGTTTTGTTACCGAGTCACTGACGGGGCCGTCGGCCCTGTCGTTCGATAGGGCTTTCGAGTGCCTGGTTGTAGATGATCTAAGATAGATAAAATGGGGTCGCCTGCCACCCAAAGATAGATACCCGTGTGGCTTGCTACCCTAAGATAGATCCAGATGGCTTCTCCGGCGAGCTCCTTCTTCCCTTTGGCTGGTTTTTCCTTCATGCAAAATTCAACTAACCCAAATTCTAAATTCATATGATTTAATAATTAGCTAAAGTGCGACGGTTAACGGTAACAGAGCAATGCTACAGCAATGGTAAAGGCGTGCTCCTAAAATACCCACAAAAGCCGGCCAGAGTGTCTGTCAGACAATTTAGTACTCCATCCGTTCTTAAGTATTTGTCTTTCTAGACATTTCAACAAATGACTACATACATAGCAAAATGAATGAATCTACACTCTAAAATATGTCTACATACATCCGTATGTGGTAGTCCATTTAAAATGTCTAGAAAGACAAATATTTAGGAACGGAGGGAGTAGATAGTACTGTCTTAAAAAAAACAGCAGCAGCAAGCTTTTATCCTGTCCCTTGCATGCTGGCTGCATGGGAATGACTTTGAACTAATTCCATGCGTCTGGACCACAGTCGTGGCCGTACAAGAGATGTTGGGACATACACATCTTATCAATTCCCTCCAGTATTATTTACCCAGCTAATGAGGGGGCCAGCATGCGATGCGTGTAGGAGTACTGGACTGGCCAGCGATACTCTGTAAAGATGCTGGGGCATACACATCTTATCAGTTTCCAGTACCATTATCGGCTGTAAACTCTACTTACCCAGCTAGCTATGGAGAGGGCGAACGTGTACTAGAGTGGCCACTGATACGCTGTAAAGCGCAAAGGCATCGGCGCTTGCACGGTGCCCCCATATGTGAGCCACCATGGCCGAACACGGGTTTAAAATGGCTGAAAGAGAGAAAGGCTGCCCTGATAGGGCCATTGTTTATAAATTAATTAGCAGATGATGGGAATATTAGTACGACGAGTAATCAGTACTGCCCCAGCTCAGATTCCAAAATGGCAAAATGTTATCTTCATTCACATGAGCGGATCGATGGGTTGAGTTTACGTGCTAGCTTGCGCGAAAAACAGCGGGAAACAGGGGTAGACTGCTAGTGCTAGCTACAGTAGGTTTTGGCACTGTGGCCGTTGAGTTGATCCATGAAACGGGGGATTTTGCTGCTGAGGCGGGTGAAACCCCTCCATGATCAGCTCACGCCTGATCCGGGCCTGTTTCCCGGAAGGAAATTGTTCTTATTTACGCCCGGCCACGCGTGATAAAGAAGGGCCCCTGGCCCGTGAATTCTGATGCTCTAGCTAGCTAGGGTCCTTGAAATACTGTGCTCACTACTCCAGTTGCAAGCCGAGATTCTTTGGTTGAATGTGTAGCTGTAGTCCTCTGCATTTGCGTCCGCTGGTGTGCTCGTCACCCTTCTGTAGAGGATCCGGGCACAGTGCCGTGGTACGTGGAGCCTAGGCTACCCGGCCATAGATAGATAGCCATGATGCGATTGCGTCGATCGGTCCGGTGAAGCAAGCAGGAGTCCACGGGTTAAGGGATGAAGTCAACTGCTGTATTCCATTCCATCCTTTCCGGCCACCAATTCCGCGGCGTGAATGGGCGAGGGAGGGATCTAGCCGTCATGGGCCTTGGCGTGCGGCCGACTCGTCTGATCTATTCGCTTCCAATGAGGACGCGGCGAATAATCGTTGACGATCTACGCTACGCTAATCTACTGTGCATCGGCTCGCTGACGATGACGCCGATGATGGGTCGCCCCGTAGCCGCCGTAGGCCGCAGCAGCATCCCGCGCCCATGCCGGCCGCCTGGCCACGCGACGCGCGCAACCCGCCGAGCAACGGACGACGATGGGAAGGAAAACGTGGGACGGTGGGAAGGGGCTTCGGAGGACCATGCCCCGCCCCGTGTCGAGCGAGGCCCGGGCTACGAACTGGCCCAAGCAAGCGCCCCGCCGCGAACAGCCCACCGGCGCGCTGGTCCACGCCGGCAGCACGTTCCGTGGCTACACGCGATCGTCGAACCCGACGCGGCCGACCCGTCGGCCTCCGCCCCCTCGCCGGTGAGCTGTACCGATCGCTCGCTCCTGTTTCGGCACGCACGCCAGCCGGACTCCTGTGCCATTGCATGTGGATGTGGGGGACGGACGGCCCGGTAACTTTCCGTCTGCTCGCTCACCCGCACCATCGTCGCCCATGATCCGTCCATCGGCGGCAGCATAATCGACCGATCCAAATCAAATCAACGCGCTGTCTGCGGTTTTCCGTGACAGCCGCATGTGCCGCTGCTCACTGATCCATCCATCCGTTTCGTTCGCTAACGTAACGCGTGCCGGCCGCTGCTCGTGCGCGCTAATCTTTCCTGGGTTTGACCGGTCAGCCCTCGTGCGGCGCCGTTCATCGCTAATACGGCCGGGACCAGATCGTGCACGGCATGTTAGCTCAGAGAGAAAGAAGATCACGTCCAGTTCTGCGAACCTGGAGCCGGGGTCTGGACTGCTCGAGTTGGTAGGGAGCCCCAGGCAATGGCGTGTATCTGAAGCCAGTGTATGAGCAGTCGTTCTTGCCGCCATACTGTTTGTAAAAGTAAAAAACAAGACAACCCAGGCTAGACTAGCCTAGAAGAAAATTCCGTGAGCACCAAACACTTAAGCCAAGAGTTAAACCCTGATGGACTGACTGTGAATTCCCGCGCCTTGCCAACTGAGGTAGGTTCAGTTCTCCGCCATACTGTTTCGTCGTCCCCCACATTCGCCGATCTGGCCTTGCTGCCCCTGCCCTGCATAAGGCCGAGCATCTTTTTTCAACAGGACCAGACGGGTCGATACGCCGTACCGGAGCTCGATCTTATTGATCGTCCTCCGCGTATCGACGGCGCCCGCTTTCCAGCCCGTCCACGGTGGACCATCATCGCTTTTAAGCTTCCGGCGCCTGACGGGGTCCAGTTTGGACCGTGTGGTGGTACATACACTGCCAGTCAATCAACCATGTTAGTTAGCTGTACTGTGTCAGTTCGTTAGTACAGTAGTAGTATTTGAGAGGGCGCCATGGCGTGTGCGCTGCATACGGATTACGTATGTATAGGGGGGCATGGATACAGAATTTATGCAAAACATCCTTGGTTGGAGTAGACCACGGTCGTTGAGATCTAAGAATTTGTAGTGGCGATCCATTCCACCGAGCCTCTTCCTCGAATCCGCGAATATGTCAGGGTACGTACGGTGAGTTTATAGTAGCAAACAGGAATAGGATAATACCGCCACCTACGTACACGATGTAAACAAGTACAGAAAGCGCGTGCATCAGTATAATCTGTGCAGCGTTATGGCCCGATATACTTGGTCTTTTGCGCGCCGGTGGTTGGTGCAATGCTATGTTTCGGATCCGCAACAAAACCCGGGTAGAATAGTAGTGGTATTGTATTTGTCAGCTGCTGTGTGGTTTCAAGTAGAACAACTTAGAGCAACTTTAACGGGCCGACCAAACGGGCGGCGCATTTGTCCGCTTTATTTTCGTTTGGGTCAACCCCCCTCAGCGTCCGTCCTGTTTTGCATTTGGGTTGGCAGTGCGCCTAACGCGCCAACCCATTTTCATGTCCGCACTCAATTTTTAAAAAGGCCCACGGCCATAGGTTATGCCAGCGGCCATGTCTCATGCCGGCACCATGCCAGCGTCGGCATATATTATCGGCTTCAAAAAATATCACCACACAATTCATGCTGGCGCACTCACTAGCGGCCGGCACACATGCCAGCACACCAAAAGGGGTGGGACTTAAGTTCGACCACGCCATCGCGGCCCCGTGGTCATGTCAGCGCACAAGCCGGCATAAAAAAAGGAAGGCGCTCGCGGCCACGAGATCACTCGTCGGTGAACTTGAGCATGTCGGCCTGCATTTTCTCGAACCACAACCTCTTCCTTGGGAACACGATGTTGAGATCCGCCTTCGTGATCTCCAACCCGGTCATCATGCTCGCGAGAGCCACTTCTTTGGCCTTGGTCTTGGCGTTGGCGGCCTCGATCTCGAGCATCTTGGCTTGCTTCTCCGCGTCCATCTCTAGCCTCCTCCTTTGGATCTCCATGAAGGCGTTCATTTGCTCCTCTTTGAAACGCCGGCGCTCCTCCTCTCTTGAGTCCTTCTTGTTCATCATGCCCTCCACGCTTGCGATCAAGGCGTTCGATGCCGCATCCCTCTTGTACTCCATCTTGGAGTTGGTCTTCCCCCGCGGTCGAGCCGGCTCGCCGTCCCAAACCTCCTCCATGGCTTCCTTCCCCCCGAGCGACTTGAGGGCGGCAATTGCGCCTTGAACTTCTCCTCGTCTTTGATGACCCCAAAGCAATGGGAGAGGTTGAAGCACTTGCCGTTGTGTTGGACCTTGAATGCCTCCAAAGCCTGAAATGCCTACAAATGTTTTCATGCAAGCATGTTGGCACAAATGATATGCAAATGAACACGCAAGCATGAACTTGATGACACAAAAGAGGGCGGCTTGCTACCATACCATGTCTTGCATGCCGATGTCGCTCACGGGGCGGGCCTTGACGCTCTCAAGAGTGGCACAAAACTTGTTGCACTCTTGTTGGATCACTCTTCATCGCTTCCAAATGGACACCCACCCACGCATGCTCACAATTTGGTAACGAGGAAACTTCTTGCGCTCGTGAAACTCCCAGTGGACACGAATCCAAAAAGTGGATGCTTTTGTTCGGCATCAGTCTTGGGGTCTTGTCCAATGTCTCCCCAACACTCGCAAAGAAGCTTGTCCTCGGCCATCATGTATGCCTTCATGCGCTTGCTCTTGCGCTTCGGCTCGGCCCGACGGCTTGGTTGGCGAGCTCGTCCTCAAACAAAGGCTCCACTTCGATGTCGCACTCGTCCTCTTCCTCTTGCCCGTAGTCGTCTGGAAACTCGTGGTCAAGTGGGAAGCCATCCAGGTCCATGCCGACCTGATCACGCATGAAGGCCGACTGATGGGGATCACAGCCAGCGCCCGGCGTGAACGCCCCACGGCCATCCTAGCTTTGTGTCTTGTCGGGGTCATAGCCAGCGGTCGGCGCACCGCCCTCGAAGATGAGGTTCTGCATGTAGTCCTCGTCGTCGGCAGCCGTCATTTCATCGAACAGGTTGCGGGCGTCCGGTAGCATGTCGACCGACATCTACCGCACGTGTTTCCTCACGCCTCCGGATGACGAGCCACCGGCTACCGGTGTGGCGTTGAGGTTGATGTGCACGGGCGTGGGTGTGGAAGGCGCCACCATGCTCACATCGGGCGAGCACTCCCCGGAGAGGCAGGAGGCCTGCGGGTACACGTGGAAGCCGGGCATCGGGGTGCAAGCCGATGCGCGGGGCGAGTCGGGAAGCACCATCCGAGGGAACGCGGAGGAGCCGGTGCTGGCCGCGGCGGCCACGGCAGCATTGTTGAGGCTGTGCTGGCTAGGGTTTAACCCTAGCATATAGAGCACCTCCCTCGTTGCCGCCGTGACGCGGGCGTTGGTGACCTCTTGCCGCGCGGTGGCGGCGACGGCGGCAGCCGCGACGGCTTCACCCCTCGCATCCATGGCGTGCCTCCGGCCCTTCCTCTTGGCCGACTTCGCCGCCCGCTGTTCGGGCGTCAGCGCCTTCTTTGGCTTGGTCACGGCGGCGGTCTTGCGCAGGGCACGAGGCTTGCCTTTGCCAAAGGGGGCGGTCTTCATGCCAGACGAGGCGAGGGAGGCGAGGCCAGCGGCAGCGTTGAGGTCGAGGTCGTCGTCCATGGCGGGTGTGGGGCGGGAGCGCGCGCGGGCAGGAGGGTTTTGGGGAAAATAGGGGGAAATGATGGTGGATGCCACCAACCGGCGGGCCCTGGGAGAGGAGTAGGCGCGCGCGCACGCGTCCGTCTCCTGTCCGCGCTGACGCAAATACGGCTCAAGAATGGGCCAGGAATGGGTCGCCCACCGATGAAAAGCGGACGCACGTCCATTTGGGTCGGCGCGTTGGGCCACCTTTTGTGTCCACGCCGACCCAAACGGACAGCGGCGGACGAAATGGGTCGCCCTGTTGGAGATGCTTTATACTCCACAGAAACAAGGTTGGCTGAATTTAAAACCTGAATTGGGGTATCACCATAGAATTGAATACGGCTAAGAGCAGCTGGGAGCACCCGCAAAAAAAAAAAGAAAATCAGCAAGCTGGGAACGACGAGTCAATGAACCGGAGTTCGGAGAAGGCGACGCAACTCATGTAAGGTGTGGGTTGAAGTGCTGAACGACAACGACGATGATGGTAATGTGCGTGTGCATGCAGTTGACTACCGGTTTGGCCTTCGGAAATAAAACAACGGAACAATTAAAAAAATAAAAAAATACGAAGAAAGATAGACAAAGTAAGAAACAAAATAAAAACCTGAAATAGAAAGACGGAACAAGAAAACCCATAAAAGCAAAAACAATAAGAAACACAACAAGAAAAGAAACATAACACCTTTCTGTTTAATGACTGGATCAACAGATGGGGACTGCTAGAGATTTCTATCTCTAACAGGGGTTATACTTGGTCCAATAATCATGTTTTTGCTGTGCTAGACAGAGTTTTTACCTTTGTGGACTGGGACTCTCACTTCCCGATGTCTTCTCTAACTGCCCTCCCCAGAGTGGGGAGTGATCATACTCCTTTAATATTAGATACTGGAGCGAGAAAGACATCTAACCCTAAGATGTTTAGATTTGAGAAATGGTGGCTGTCACAACCTGGTTTTCACAAATGGTTCGTGAAGCCTAGTCGGCTGCTTCTTCCTCTGCTTTTCTATTAATAACTGGTTATCCAAGGCCAGAATGCTTAGGAAGAAGACAAAAGGTTGGTCTATTAATATTGATGTTGCGTTAAGGAAAAAGAAAAGCGCCTTCTTATGGAGTTTGACTTGTTGGACATTTTATCTGAATCCCAGCGGTTAACTGTTGCCGACTATGATAGGATGAAAGCTATTAAAAAAGAACTAGATGAGATTTGCGAAAAAGAGGAAACGACCTTTTGGCAGAAATCCAGAGACAGGAAAACTCTTGAAGGGGATCGTAACAATGCTTACTTCCAAGCCCTAGCAAACCATAGACATAGGAAGAACCATCTTTCTGAGCTAATGGGTCCTTCTGGACCTGTGACATCCACTGACGATATGCTGGAGGTAGCTACTAATTTTTATAAAGACTTCTTTGCCTATGAACCTAAACCAGACCTACACCTAGGTGTTGGTTTCTGGTCTGACGCAGAAATGATTGGTGATGAAGAACGGATTGATTTAGAGAGATCCTTTTCTGAGGAGGAGATTAAAGAAGCAATCGTGAGCTCCAATGATAGTGGGGCTCCTGACCCTGATGGGCTATCTTTCCTTTTTTATCGAAAATTCTAGGACTTGATTAAAGATGACTTTATGTGGATGGTCAGGGATTTTTAAAAAGGAGATTTGGACATTTATAAGCTTAACTATGCCATCATCACCCTTATCCCTAAAATTCCCCAGGCCAGAGAAATGAAAAACTTTAGAGCTATCAGTCTTAGTAATTGTGCTATGAAATTTTTCTCCAAGGATATGAATACTAGAGTTTCTCCTATTTGTAACAAAATCATTTCCCACAACCAAACTACTTTTATTAAAGGGAGGTATATTCTAGAAAGTGTGGTTATGGCACATTAAGTTATTCATGAGGTACACATAACTAATTATAGTGGTTTAATTCTTAAACATGACTATGAGAAAGCATATGATAGAATCAGCTGGGATTTCCTGGAGGAAATGCTTCTTTCTAGAGGCTTTGGAAATAAATGGGTGGCATGGTTCTCAGTACCTTGAAACATGGGACATTCCAAGTTAGTATTAGTGACACTAATGGACCACACTTTGTGGGTAAAAAAAGGCTGAAACAAAGTGACCCTCATTCCCCCCTGCTATTTAATTTGGTAGCTGATGTCTTTTCTAAGATGCTAGTTAAAGTTGTCAATCATGGGTTGATTGGTGGACTTCTTCCACATGCCATCCCTGGTGGGGTGGTTAGCCTACAATATGCAGATGATACCATCCTATTCATCCAGGACTCTTTGGATTATGCCAAAAACTTGAAATGGATTCTGACTTGTTTTGAAAAGTTTTCTGTCTTGAAAATCAATTTTCATAAAAGTGATTTGCATACTATTCATGTTTCTGATGCAATGTCCAGAGAATTTGCCCAAATTTTTTGCTGTCAATTTGGTGAATTCCCCTTCAAGTATCTTGGGGTCCCCTTGCATTTCAAAAAACTTAGAAGGGAAGATATACAACCTATCATTGACGGGATTATTAGGAACATTGTTGGCTGGTTAGGAAGGCTCTTATCTTATAGGGGCATGCTGATCTTATTAACTACCTGTATTGCTAGTATTCTTTCCTATCTCATGGCCATGATGAAATTTCATAAATGGGCTATTGATATGATTACCTCCAAAATGTCTCATTTTCTTCTGGGGCAATATGGGTGTTGTACATAAATATCATCTAGCTATTTGGGGCCTTGTGGCTCGAAGGAAAGAGTTTGGTGGTTTGGGAGTCCCTAACCTTAGGAAGTTTAATATGGCTCTTCTGGCCTCATGGGGGGGAAGATTCTATGATGGGAGGGAGGGGGATTGGAAAAAACTTCTATGCTTTAAATATGCTACTGACAAAATGAATATTTTCTATGCTAAACCTGCCTTGGGGTCTCCATCTTGGAAAAGCATCTCCTAGGCTTTTGCTGCTGCAAAAACTTTCTGGAGATGGACCCCTGGGAATGGTGAACACATTGCCTTCTAGAATGATATTAGGGTGGGGGAATGTTCCCTCAAAACTGCTTTCTGGGATTTATATGTTATTTGTCAACAGCAGGATGCCACTTTGTCCCAAGTCTGGGATGGTGTACAGCTTCGTATCACTTTTAGGAGATGCCTAGATGAGTCCATTTTATACAAATGGAACATGTTAGTTGAACTGGTTAAACAAACTACTTTGTCCTCCCAAACAGATAGCCCCATTTGGAGCTTGGAGTCGAATGGTCAATATTCTGTTAAATCCTTTTATAAGATGATTAACTTTGGTGGGATTTCTTATGAGGTTAAAAATTTCATCTGGAAGATTAAAGTTCCTCCAAATATCCATGTTTTCTTGTGGCTGATGTATAATAACAAAAGCTTGACTAGAGCTAATCTTTCCAAAAGAAGACATGTAGAAGATAGAACGTGTGTTTTCTGTGCTGAGCCAGAATCAATTCAACACTTGTTGTTTGATTGCATTGTTGCGGCTGAAATCTGGGCAGTGATTGCTGAACTTTTAAGATAACCCCTCCTACTTCTTTTGAATTGTTATCTTCCTTTTGGAATAAGAAAAAACAATGTGAAGCTATTAATACTGCCACATCTGCTACCTACGGTGCTTATGGCGTTTGCGCAATGATTTTGTCTATCAGGGGAGAAGCGGACGAGGTATGCGTTGTGTGTTGGATCAGGTGGGGGCAACAATCAGGCGGTGGAAAATCTTATGTTCAGATGTCCAGGTTGCTCTACTTCTCCAGTGCTTAAGGCTTTTGGATTGGTGAAGAGGGGAACTGCTTAGAATCGCTTGGACTAGCTAACAAAATGAAGTTTAGGGTGATGGAGATTTGAAAGGCGGAGTGTATTCTCATCTTGTGCTTATGCCGCTCTCTCCTGCCGTTCTCTATCTACCTTTCAATGAAAAACTCTCGGTGAGAGATGTCATAGGGCAGTAGCTTAAAACCCTGGTGTGTTTGTTCTATGGCAGCTACTTTGGTTGCCGCCGAGAGCTGTTAAATAGTCTGGTCCTGTTGTGGTTGCCTTGGCTTTTAATAAAAAGTTGGGGCGGGGGGCAACCCCTTTCTTTTCAAAAAAGAAAAGAAAAGAAACAATAACAAAACCGGGGGAAAACCCGAAGAAAAGAAGCAAAAAAATCCATGAAGGGGACTGGGCCATAGCGCGCTCCCCTATGGGCGTGTTTGCTTCAAGTTGTGAACAGTTCCTACATGGCATACACTTCTCAACCCATCCGGGTTGAGCAAAAACATGCCCTAATGCACCATCTACAAGTTGTTTGGTTGCCTGCATCTAGGTGTTGGAAATATGCCCTAGAGGCAATAATAAAATGATTATTATTATATTTCCTTGTTCATGATAATTGTCTATTGTTCATGCTATAATTGTATTAACCGGAAACCGTGATACATGTGTGAATACATAGACCACAACATGTCCCTAGTGAGCCTCTAGTTGACTAGCTCGTTGATCAACAGATGGTCATGGTATCCTGATATGGACATTGGATGTCATTGATAACGAGATCACAACATTAGGAGAATTATGTGATGGACAAGGCCCAATACAAAGCATAGCACAAGATCGTGTAGTTCGTCTGCTAAAGCTTTTCTAATGTCAAGTATCATTTCCTTAGACCATGAGATTGTGTAACTCCCGGATACCGTAAGAGTGCTTTGGGTGTACCAAACGTCACAACGTAACTGGGTGACTATAAAGGTGCACTACAGGTATCTCCGAAAGTGTCTGTTGGGTTGGCATGAATCGAGACTGGAATTTGTCACTCCGTATGACGGAGAGGTATCTCTGGGCCCACTCAGTAATGCATCATCATAATAAGCTCAATGTGACTAAGTGGTTAGTCACGGGATCATGCATTATGGAATGAGTAAAGTGACTTGCCGGTAACGAGATTGAACGAGGTATTGGGATACCGACAATCGAATCTCGGGCAAGTAACGTACCGATTGACAAAGGGAATTGTATACGGGATTACTTGAATCCTCGACATCGTGGTTCATCCGATGAGATCATCGTGGAACATGTGGGAGCCAACATGGGTATCCAGATCCCGCTATTGGTTATTGGCCGGAGAGCTGTCTCGGTCATGTCTGCGTGATTCCCGAACCCGTAGGGTCTACACACTTAAGGTTCGATGATGCTAGGGTTATTAGGAAGATTTGTATGTGATTATCGAATGTTGTTCGGATCCCCGGATGAGATCCCGGACGTCACAAGGAGTTCGGGAATGGTCCAGAGGTGAAGATTTATATATGGGAAGTTGTCATACGGTCACCGGAAATATTCGGGGGCATACCGGTATTGTACCGGGGCCACCGGAGGGGTTCCGGGGGTCCACCGGGAGGGGCCACCTTTCTCGGAGGGCCTCATGGGCTGTAGAGGGGAGGGAACCATCCCCTTGGAGGGCTGGGCGCCACCCCCCTAGGGCCCATGCGCATAGGGTTGGGGGGGGAACCCTAAGGGGGGCGCCTCCCTTGATTGGGGGGCAAGCCCCCTTCCCCTTGGCCGTCACCCCCCTCTAGATCCCATCTAGATGGGCCAACCCCCCTTCCCCCTTCTCCTATAAATAGAGGGGCGAGAGGAGGTCTGCAACACCACATCCAAGGCGCAGCCCCTCCCCTCCCCAACACCTCTCCTCCCCTGCAAGAGCTTCGCGAAGCCCTGCTGGAGAACTACCACTCCATCACCACCATGCCGTCGTGCTGCTTGGAGCCTTCTTCCTCAACCTCTCCCTCCTTCTTGCTGGATCAAGGCGCGGGAGACATCACCGGGCTGCACGTGTGTTGAGCGCGGAGGTGCCGTTGTTCGGCGCTAAGATCGGAATCCACCGTGATTTGAATCGCTTCGAGTACGACTCCTTCATCCGTGTTCTTGCAACGCTTCTGTCTCGCGATCTTCAAGGGTATGAAGATGCACTCCCCTCTCTCTCGTTGCTAGTTGCTCCATAGATTGATCTTGGTGATGCATAGAATTTTTTTAATTTCTGCAACGATCCCCAACAGTGGTATCAGAGCTAGGTTTATGCGTAGTTTCTATGCACGAGTAGAACACAAGTTTCTTGTGGGCGTCGATTTTGTCAATTTACTTGCCACTACTAGTCTTATCTTGTTTCAGCGGCATTGTGGGATGAAGCGGCCCGGATCGACCTTACACGTATGCTTACGTGAGACAGGTTCCACTGACTGACATGCACTAGTTGCATAAGGTGGCTAGCGGGTGTCTGCCTCTCCCACTTTAGTCGAATCGTATTCGATGAAAAGGGTCGTTATGAAGGGTAAATAGCAATTGGCATATCACGTTGTGGTTTTGGCGTAGGTAAGAAATGTTCTTGCTAGAAACCTATAGCAGCCACGTAAAAACTTGCAACAATAATTTGAGGAGGTCTAACTTGTTTTTGCAGCATATGCCGTGTGATATTATATGGCCAAAAAGGATGTGATGAATGAAATATATGTGATGTATGAGATTGATCATATTCTTGTAATAGGAATCACGACTTGCATGTCGATGAGTATGACAATCGGCAGGAGCCATAGGAGTTGTCTTTATTTATTGTATGACCTGTGTGTCACTGAATAACGCCATGTAATCACTTTACTTCATTGCTAAACCATTAGCCATAGTAGTATAAGTAACAGTTGGCGAGACAACTTCATGGAGACACGATGATGGAGATCATGATGATGGAGATCATGGTGTCATGCCGGTGATGATGATGATCATGGCGCCCCGAAGATGGAGATCAAAAGGAGCAAAATGATATTGGCCATATCATGTCACTATTTGATTGCATGTGATGTTTATTCATGTTTTTGCATCTTATTTGCTTAGAACGACGGTAGTAAATAAGATGATCCCTCACAATAATTTCAAGAAAGTGTTTTCCCTAACTGTGCGTCGTTGCGAAAGTTCGTTGTTTCGAAGCACCACGTGATGATCGGGTGTGATAGATTCTAACGTTCACATACAACGGGTGTAAGCCAGATTTACACATGCAAAACACTTAGGTTGACCTTATGAGCCTAGCATGTACAGACATGGCCTCGGAACACAAGAGACCGAAAGGTCGAACATGAGTCGTATAGAAGATACGATCAACATGAAGATGTTCACCGATGATGACTAGTCCGTCTCACGTGATGATCAGACACGGCCTAGTTGACTCGGATCATGTATCACTTAGATGACTAGAGGGATGTCTATCTAAGTGGTAGTTCATGAAATAATTTGATTAGATGAACTTAATTATCATGAACTTAGACTAAAACTTTTGCAAAATGTCTTGTAGATCAAATAGCCCACGCTCATGTCAACCTCAACTTCAACACGTTCCTAGAGAAAACCAAGCTGAAAGACGATGGTAGCAACTATACGGACTGGGTCCGGAACTTGAGGATTATCCTCATAGCTGCCAAGAAAGCATATGTCCTTGAAGCACCGCTAGGTGAAGCACCTATCCCAGCGAACCAAGACGTTATGAACGCTTGGCAGTCGCTATTGATGATTACTCCCTGGTTCAGTGCGACATGCTTTACAGCTTAGAACCGGGGCTCAAAAAACGTTTCGAGCAGCACGAAGCATATGAGATGTTCCAAGAGCTGAAAATGGTTTTCCAAGCCCATGCCCGGGTCGAGAGATATGAAGTCTCCGACAAGTTCTACAATTGTAAGATGGAGGAGAATAGTTCTGTCAGCGAGCACATACTCAAAATGTCTGGGTTGCACAACCGCTTGTCTCAGCTGGACATTAACCTCCCGGATGAGGCGGTGATTGACAGAATCCTTCCGTCGTTCCCACCTAGCTACAAGAGCTTTGTGATGAACTACAACATGGAGGGGATGGTGAAAACCATTCCTGAGGTATTTTCAATATTGAAATCAGCAGAGGTGGAGATCAAAAAGGAACATCAAGTGTTGATGGTCAATAAAACCACTAGTTTCAAGAAAGGCAAGGGTAAGAAAAACTTCAAGAAGGATGGCAAGGAGTTGCCGCGCCTAGTAAGCCAGTTGCTGGGAAGAAGCCAAAGCACGGACCCAAACCTGAGACTAAGTGCTTTTATTGTAAGGGAAACGGTCACTGGAAGCGGAACTGCCTCAAGTACTTAGCGGATAAGAAGGCCGGCAACACCAAAGGTATATGTGATATACATGTTATTGATGTGTACCTTACCAGTACTCGTAGTAGCTCCTGGGTATTTGATACCAGTGCGGTTGCTCATATTTGTAACTCAAAACAGGAGCTGCGGAATAAGCGGAGACTGGCGAAGGACGAGGTGATGATGCGCGTCGGGAATGGTTCCAAGGTCGATGTGATCGCAGTCGGCACGCTACCTCTACATTTACCTACGGGATTAGTTTTAAACCTCAATAATTGTTATTTAGTGCCAGCTTTGAGCGTGAACATTGTATCTGGATCTTGTTTAATACGAGATGGCTACTCATTTAAATCCGAGAATAATGGTTATTCTATTTATATGAGAGATATGTTTTATGGTCATGCCCCGCTGGTCAATGGTTTATTCTTAATGAATCTCGAACGTGATGTTACACATATTCATAGTGTGAGTACCAAAAGATGTAAGATTGATAATGATAGTCCCACATACCTATGGCATTGCCGCCTTGGTCACACTGGTGTCAAACGCATGAAGAAGCTCCATGCAGATGGACTTTTGGAGTCTCTTGATTACGAATCATTTGGCACGTGCGAACCATGCCACATGGGAAAAATGACAAAGACTCCATTCTCCGGAACAATGGAGCGAGCAACCAACTTATTGGAAATTATACATACTGATGTGTGCGGTCCAATGAGCGTTGAGGCTCGCGGTGGCTATCGTTATGTTCTCACCCTCACTGATGACTTAAGTAGATATGGGTATGTCTACTTAATGAAACACAAGTCTGAGACCTTTGAAAAGTTCAAGGAATTTCAGAATGAGGTAGAGAATCAACGTGACAGAAAAATAAAGTTTTTATGATCCGATCATGGGGGAGAATATTTAAGTCACCACTTTGGTACGCACTTAAGGAAATCTGGAATTGTTTCACAACTCACGTCGCCTGGAACACCTCAGCGTAACGGTGTGTCCGAACATCGTAATCCACTACAAAAGAAAGACACATCCGTGACATTTTGGGCCGAACGAAATTTTTTTCTGTCATACATATGACACTTCTATGACGATAATTATGACAAAACCCGGTATCATCATAGATGTGGTGGGCTCCTACTTCTATGACAAAAAATCATGACAGAAAATGGGTTTTTGATCCTGCGCGGGCCGGAGACGCAGCTGCATGACATTCTTTGGGCAGTCCATGACGGAAAAAACCGTGGTAGAAGCGAGGGGAAGGAAAATTTCGGGGAGTTGCTGGTTACGGTGGGAGGTCGGGGGCCGAGCGATGCGGGTTTCTCTCGTACACGTACGCGCGTGTGTGCGAGGCATTGGCTCTAACTGAACCCGAGCGAGGCGTTGGGCTCTAACTGAACCTGAGCGATTGCACTGCAGGCTACGCGTTACTAAACCCGAGCGATCGATCGATGGCTGTTAACTGAATCCGATCGAGCGATTCCTTTGCTACTGCTGCTAACTGAAGCCGATCGATGCTGCC
>NC_057810.1:602018436-602021578 GCF_018294505.1 Triticum aestivum | reverse complement strand
ACAATGCTCCCGATCAACAGGACCCCCGTTTCGACCGTAGGAGGTCCATTTCGTCCGTTTTGCGGTAAGCCACACCCCTCCCGATCAACAGCACCCCCGTTTTGACCATACGAGGTCCGTTTCGTCCGTTTTGCGGTACGCCACACCCCTCCCGATCAACAGGACCCCCGTTTCGAATGTAGGAGGGTCGTTTCCTCCATTCTGCGGTATGCTAGGCCTCGTTTCCATCGCCTGTTCTGTGCAAGCCCTCCCGATGAACACGACGACGCATTCCGTTCCGACCTAGCCGGTTGGCTCCCACATGTTTCATTGCCTCCCGATGAACACGACGCATTTCGTTGCCTCCCCATGAACACGACGCATTTCGTTGCCTTCCCATGAACACGACGCATTCCATTGCCTCCCCATGAACACGACGACGCCGCTGTTTCTCCATTCCGACCCAGCCATGTACGTATGCGCGAGTAGGCGTTCGAGACCCTGCCTGTATGTACGTACGTGGTCGTATTTTCTTTCTTGCACCCTGGCCGATGTACATACGTGTACATGCTACGTGCGCGCCTCTACTACGACACGTGCGCGCCTCTACTACGACACGTGCGCCACTACGACACGTGCGCGCCTCTACATCGACCAGTATGTACGTACACATTTGCGACCAGAATGACAACGCTACGTACGCTTCGACCAGGTGGGTCCCGACTATCAGGCACTTCCTTGCGTGCGAAGATGTAGATGGTGGGTCCCAGCAGTTAGGGGGGCGAATCGTCTTTTTTTTCCCTGACGCACTTCCTTGCGTGCGAAGATGTAGCTGGTGGGTCCCAGCAGTCAGGGGGGCGAATCATTTTTTTCTTGCCCGGACGCACTTCCTTGCGTGCGAAGGTGTAGCTGGTGGGTCCCAGTAGTCAAGGGGGAAACTTTTTTCGTGAAATACGGCGGCCCGTCTGGTGGGTCCCAGCTATTAGGTGGAGGAATAATTATTTTGCGCGTAATAAGGAGGCACTTCCTTGCGGCCGCCGTGGACCCAGCTGTCAGCCTCTCCACGCATAGTACTCTTCTGATGGAAGCCGTTCCTTGACCACATTGACCACGCTGCGCCTAGAGCACCATGGCGGTGGGCGACGGCGAGGCCTAGGAAGGGGACGACGCAGAGCCGGGGAAGACACAGAAGTGGATGCCCATGCAAAGAGGAAAACGAGGGTTCACTGGTTTGGCTGCGGTGTGAGGCTACCATCGCCGCAGAATAATAGGGGGTGTGGGTGAGTAGAGGGATGGCCTAGCTAGCGGTGGGAGTAGTAGAGGGCGGTGAGGCCTCCGCGGTATCACAGCCGGCCATGGGAGGCAGGAGCATGCAGCACAACCGGCGCTGCTTTGGGCGGCTGGAGAACGAAGACCAGAGGTTGAAGAAGCACTACGGCCGTTGGATGGACATCGTACGGTCACTGGAGTATTTACTAAGTTGACAAAGCCCTCCGTCCCCGTCAACTCAGTAGGCCCACAAGTTAGCCTGCCACCATACTAGGTCCCAGCTAGCAGGGGGAGTATTCAATTTTTTTGCGTAATAAGGAGGCACTTCCTTGCTTGCGAAGATATAGCTGGTGGGTCCAAGCTGTCAGCGGCGGTAACATTTTTTTCACAAAATACAGAGGCCCTCTCGGTGGGTCCCAGATGTCAGGTGGAGGAATCATTATTTTGCGCGTAATAAGGAGGCATTTCCTTGCGTGTGGCCGTGGACCCAGCTGTCAGGCTCTCCACGTACAGTCCACTTCAGATGCATGTCGGTCGTTGACCATGTTGACCAGGCCGCGCCGAGAGCACCAGGGCGGTGGACGACGGCGAGGCCTAGGAAGGGAACGACACAGAGGCAGGGAAGACTTAGCAGTTGTTTCCCACGCGGAGGGGAGTACGACTGTACGAGGGTTTACTGGTTCGTCTACCGTCGCTGGAGAATAACAGCAGGTGTAGGTGAGTAGAGGGATGGCTAGGCCAGCGATGGGAGTACGGTGGGGCGGTGAGGCCTACGCGGCAGCACAACCGGCCGCGGGGAGGAGGGAGCAGGTAGTCCCGCCGGTGCTTGTTTGAGCGGCTGGAGCAGGAAGAGTAGAGATTGAAGAAGCACGACGGCCGTTGGATGGACATCCAACATTCACTGCTTGTGCGTCAACCTTTTTTTTACGAACGCCTCAAATCTATGAAAAACCGCATACAACCCATGTGCCATTATTTCTAATAATTTACAGCCCATTTGCTAATTCTTAAGATTCTTTTAGCCCATATTCTTTTTGTTAGCATTACAGCCCACATTATGGCCACGGTAAAAAATTATATGAAATTTTGCATATTTTGGTGCAGTCCGAACTGTTTTTAATCCCGAAATTTCGACTCACATTCAAACTGATTTTAAAAATAAATGTATATCAATATAAAATCCAACAAATTCTCCATGCATAAAAATTAATGTAATTTAAAATCTCGAAATGAAAAAAAGATATTTGAAACTAATTGCCGGTTTGATGTGTTTTAAAAATGTACAATCCATTTCTCATTACTGATGGGCCATTTTCTCAGCCAACCGAATGAAAGCTCTCCTCGTCTTGAAATATTTACAGCCCAACAGGCCTGACAAAGCGACTTACTTGGCAAATCACAAAAAACTGGGTTGTGGCCTCCACGTACAGTACTCTTCCGATGGAAGTCGTTCCTTGACCACGTTGACCACGCCGCGCGGAGAGCACCACGGCGGTGGACGACGGCGAGGCCTATGAAGGGTACGACGTGGAGCCAGGGAAGACGCGGCAACGGAAGCCCGCGCGGAGAGGAGTACGAGGGTTCACTAGTTCGGCTACGGTGTGAGGCTGTGGTCGCCGCAGGTCCTGGCCAGCGGTGGGAATAGTAGGGGGCGGTGAGGCCTCCGCGGTAGCACAGCTGGCCACGGGAGGCAGGAGCATGCGGCACGACCGGTGCTGCTTTAGGCGGCTGGAGCAAGAAGACCAGAGGTTGAAGAAGCACTACGGCCGTTGGATGGACATCGTATGGTCACTAGAGCTAGAATCGTTCATATTGACTAAGTTGACAAAGCCCTTCGTCCCCGTCAACTTAGTAGGCCCACAAGTCAGCCTCCCACCAAGGTGGGTCCTAGCTA
>NC_057810.1:602002588-602018068 GCF_018294505.1 Triticum aestivum | reverse complement strand
TTTGCGAAATACGATGGCCCGTCAGGTGGGTCCCAACAATCATGGGGCAAACGTTTTTGTTGCAAAATACGGTGGCCCGTCTAGTGGGTCCCTGCTGTCAGTTGGAGGAATAATTATTTTCCGCGTAATAAGGAGGCACTTACTTGCTGCGGCCATGGACCCAACTGAGACTCTCCACGTACAGTATACTTCCGATGGAAGTCGTTCCTTGACCACGTTGACCTCGCCACGTTCCGTTGCATGCATGCGTCCATGGTGCGTCGCCACTGTCAGCCTCTCACGTACAGTCATCTTTCGATGACTCTCGGTTGTTGACCACGTTGACCACACCGTGTCGAACGTACCCAGATTGGAACGACCCGGAGATGGGGAAGATGGGGCAGTGGAGTCGCAGATGGAGAGCAGTGGGAAACTTCACTGGTTCGGGTGCGCGGCAGCACAGCCGCGGTGCCACCCACGGGAGACAGGAGCAAGAACAGAGGTTGAAGAAGGAGCACGGCTGTTGGATTAGCATCCAACGGTCGAGTTGCTAGAATCATCTGTTGATTAAGTTGAAAAAGCCATGCGTACACATCCGCTTAATAGGCCCACAAGTGAGTCACCAAATCTGACGGGTCCCAGCTGTCAACGGGATGAATAAAGTTTTTCGCAAAACAAGGAGGCACTTCCTTCCGTGCGAAGATACAGCCGGTGGGTCCCAGCTGTCAGGTGGAGGAAACATTTTTTTCAGCTTAATAAGGAGGAACTTTCCTTGCGTGCGACCATGGACCTCGTGGGTCCCAGCCGTCAGGCTCTCCACATACAGTCCTCTTTCGATGACTCTTGTTTGTTGACCACGCCGCACCGAACGCAGCGAGGCGGTGGACGACGGCGAGGCCCCGGACGGGAACGACTCGGAGATGGGAAAACACGGTAGTGGAGTCGCAGATTGACAGGAGGAGAAGGGTTATAACTGGTTCTGTTGCGGCGTGGGGCTGTAGTCTGGGGAGAATAACAGGATTATTAAATTGGTCCTTAAAATCTTCGCAAGCTTTTGTATGCAATCACCAGGATTTTCCATGCATGTGAGTCAAAAACAACCAGGATTTTCCTTGCCAACTTCCGTTAAACATTTACTTTTATAAGTTAATAACATGTGGGATGTTTTTATAATGTATATATAAGTCTCTATAAAATATACGATAATAGTAATAATATAAATATATATATTGTGGTTAGAAGGGAAAACATAAATTGGACACAACATTACTTTTATAAGAGACCTGCGTTTTATACCCCACAGTAGGCATACTAACAAGTTCACACACAAATACAACAGAAAAGGTAAACATTCATATCAAACTCAGGTTCACAGGACACGTTCATATTCGTAGCCAACATTCACTATCAACAACTCAAAAGATTCATATATACACAAGCTCAGCATATCTATGCATCCAAATGATTGATAGATCACACGACAATATTCATACATAATGCACAAAAAGATTCAGATATACACATGTTCAGTATGTTTATGCATCCAAATGATTGAGATCACAGCCATTATGATCCATGGACGTACTTTAATTACCTAGGGTACATATTGGTAAATGGTGTTCAATCAGAGGTACTTCTTGCTAAAATTAGTTCTTGTACGAGTAAACTTTCGAGTACATAAGAGGCAGCACAGACAATCTGAACTTTGCTTGTAGGTTTATCCTCAAATAGTGGCCTCGTGCCGAGGGAGGTTTGAGCAACTTGGCCACTACTTTCATCCAACTAGTTTACTGGCTCATCTTGGGCCTGTATCTCGCCAAAATTCTACATTGTAGACGAGAAAGGAGGCGGTTGAGAAAATGAACCACCCAATTTTTTTTGTGCAGTTCAACTGAAATGGAGCATCCTTGGCGTGCAGACTGATTAAGTGCCAGATGAATATACGTGTCAACCAACTTGTCTGGAATCTTTAGACTCCATGCCATATAGTTCGCTACCATATGTGCCGATAACCAAAAGGCACAAGTTGGGACCAAAGACTGGACTTCGTTTTTCTGGGCTATGCACCAAGCAATATTTTTGGCGTTCACTCTCCTAATACTTGGAGTTTGACAATTGGTTGGCATCGGTTGATACTCGAATGAATATAGGCACTTCTTGTCAACATCGATGCTTGTCTGAGTGAACTTTGGAGTACATAGCAGCAGCATAAGTACCTATCCATCTGATCATTTTGTGCAGTTCTACTGAAATCATCCGATGTAATGATTTGCCTGCGAGTTCAGGCTCCAAATTACTCCTTTATGAAATCGGCAAACTGTAGCACAATACCAAATTACCAATACATATGACAGGCACAATAATTAGGATAAAGACCAGTACCAACCTGTGTGAGGTAGCATATCAATTAATATTTCCTTTGACTGGAAGCCGAGATAAGCCAAGCGACTGACAACAAAGGAAGAAAGCAAGCGGAGATTAGCGACTGATAGGAAAGGACGGAAGCTGTCGAGGCAATGAAGCACCCAAAGCTTTTGTGCAGTTCCACCAAAATTGAGCATCCCTGTTGGCACATATATTGAGAGAGTGAGATTACTGTAATAGTGGGACTAGTTGATGAAACATACACTAACAAATAGAAGCACCCTCATTATCTTCATGGGTAAAGTTAGCAACATAGTAGTCTTTCTTAAAGAGAGGTATTAGTTTATTTAATCAGTGCCAATTAGCTCAACTCAACACTCAAAGAATTGCCATTTATCATAGGTTGCAAAACTTTAACGTGCAAAGATAAAGGAGTTTCTCATGACAGTAGCACGATACAAATAGAGATGACAGCAAACTAATATGGATGAAGGCCTTAGGCCCATACCAACCTGGGAAAAAAAGCTTATTCATGTAGTCCCATAAGAGATGATAAAGCACTCACTAGAATCACACAATAGTATATCTTTTTGTGCACTTCAAATGTATGGTTGAAATCACTCTTGTTTAGCAGTGCTGAGATTATATCGAAAGATTATCAAGAACTTCCAGCAGAGTTAAAGCACCGGCGGTGATACAGTTCATTGTATTGTCTTGTGTAGTTCCACTAAAATGTATGATTGGCACAACATGATCCCTGTTTGCACAAGTAGAACAAGGTGAAACCTTCATTAGGTTAGTGAGAAAGGATAGGAAGACATTAGCATATTAATCAAACAGTAGCATCAAATTCATGATGGACAATACGCAAAACATTGCCTCATTGAACCAATGGCAATAAATTGACATGCAAAACAATAGCACTATTATGTCATGACACTAATAATATTCCCTCCCTGCTCCACCACATGATTCACCTCCATAGACAAACATACACACGTACATGATTCAACATAGGGTCCTACTAAAGATTTGTTTAACTCCAACAGGAAAATTAGGCAGTAATAAATTAGTGGTAATTAAGTACTCTAATTAATTAAGTGAGACAGCAGAAGTGGAAGGGCTCCCTGGAGGATCGTCTCACATGTAAGGTAGTCGTTGCCGGAGCCCTTGAATGGCCTCGACTGAGGCATCTGGCTTCAGCAAGATCACCTTGGCACTGTTTATTCTTCTTCTTCTTCCTCTTCATGATCTGTTTCTCTTTCTCCTCACCAGTTGGTGAAACCAAGTACATTATTGGCCTTCTAATTCAGAATTGGTTTTGTCAGTGAGGGAGTACAAGTGTACTAGTAAAAAACAACATTATTTACTCATGGTAGTCGGAAAATAGAGATGAACACATGCATTAAATATCATTCTTACCTAAAGGAAGGTTATGACGCCAATGTGGATGATGAGGATTGGAACACAGATCTTCCTTTGTGCAGTTCCACCAAGATGAACCAACTGTTCCATTCTGACATTCCAGTTAAATAGCACAAAAGTCACTTCTTTTAAGAAGAGTTTTGTGCAGTGCACCAAAAGGTCACAACAGCAACCAGGTGAATTGGATATCCCTGTTTGCACAAAAAGGCACAGAGGAAACAGTCAGAGTCTCAAACAATTACAGGCAAAAACATTTGGCTAAACTTGTCATGGCTTATAACAGTGGCATGGCTTCATTTTTACCAGGGACATTAGATTAAGAACAACTAAGGTTGCGTTCGGTTCACAGGTTTGGTGCAGGATTTTCGTAGGAACACAATTCCTACGGTATTCTTTCCCTTCCAACCGTTCAGAACACGGGAAAGGTGAATAGTGTTTCATAGGAAAGCTGGTTTGGTAGTACTGATTCCATAGGATTAGAAACATCCACGCGCTGCTCATTTTTTGGGCGGAAGCCCGAGGCAGGTGCTCACTGCCATGCGTTAGACAGGTTGATGTGCTGTGTTTGCCGGAATTAAAAAATCAACCTATGCGTGGTACGTGAGGTGAGGACAAGAGTAGTCACTATGCAGTTGAATAAACAAATAGCATCTCATACTGCCAAGCATGCTACTCTAAAAAACAAATCTGTACATTTCGTAGTTCACCCGAGAGTTTCCTCCGGTTTGTTGTTCCATAGTCTTATACCTACATTCCTTCCCTGTTCCTGACCTATGTTTTCTGCCCCTTTATTCCGAACGGAGCCTAAATATTTGGTATAAGGGCATGGGACAGTGGGTGCACCAGCAGTCCAGCACCATGTACGTAAACAGGGGCATAAAGTGGTGATTCATAGTTTGTTGCCCCGAGAAACAAACATCCAGGAAACATATCTGGGTTGGTCCCTTTTTTGTTCACTCTAGCCACCTACTCCTATGTGTGGATAGCAAATCTAGTCCTGGTCATACCACTATGTATAGCGTTACCCCCATATTTCCCTTTTAGACCAAGAGACCGGTTGGATGACTAGTCTGTACTACTTTCACCCCATTTCCTTCCTGTTTGTACCAAGTCCGATGTACATACTAAATTCCCCCACCCCCACTTTATGTCTTGTTTGAACCAAGTATACAAGATTCGACTCCATGAAGTAGCTTTACCTCTAACAATAGAAAAAAAGGTGACGTTGGACCATCCGATCGAGAGGGGCTCAGAGGAGAAAATGATGCATATGGAGCGACGTAGTGAGCTGGGGAAGTAGAGCTAAGGCGGTTTCGAACGAAGATATACCTGAAGGTCGTCGGGATGTGGATAGGTGGGCGGCGGGAGGCCGGATCCGCCCACAGGCAACGATGAAGGGATCGGAGGACCTCCCGTGCCGGCGCTCGACCAGAGATAACGGTGCAGCTGGCAGTGGGTCTCCTCCCTCGCTGTCGATGACGGCCTAAACGCTGCCCCTGCTCCCCTTCACCGGCGGAGGGGGATACGTCCGGATCTGTAACCAGCGGTGAGGATAGAAAGCCAGTGTTTTTTGAAGGGAGAAAGACAGTGCTACTACCCCTATCTTGTTTAGATCTGGAGAGGATGAGAGTGTGTGAATAGAGCAACCCTAGCAAGCAAGCGCAGAGGCTCTGACCTATATATACATAGCGGGGTAGTTTTCCTTTTTCACTCCATCAAAACAACCGTTTAAAATTGTGTACTACTACATGCCAGGTCGCGGTTTTTTTAGTTGTTGATTGTTTTTTGAGATAGTTACCCGCTTGTTCCAAGTGGTGTTACGGTGTGCCAGGTTGCATTTTGTATTGTTCAAGTCTGGTACTACAAGTCACTCCATTAAATGAACAACCACCCCCTCGTAAAAATTGTGAACAAGCCCACGGCTAAAATTAGCGGAAACATGGGTTGCCCCAACATGCATTATTATTTATATTTTCTACTCCACATGTCATAGACACAAAAATAATGTGTCATAGACACAAAAATTGTGGCAAGATTCCCTTAGGCAAGCCAAAGTGTGTCTAACAATTTGAGCAACTTAGGTTAGGCAAGTGTGGCAAGTGTGGGAAAAATAATGTGGCAACATAAGACAAACATAGTCACAATCCAAACAGCCCCGTAATTTTTTGTGACATGCATGAAAATTTGGTTAGTTAAATTTATAGTCAAAATTTGGCAAGGTGCAACAAATCAACACATGCAAGTATCAAAAGGAAAGTCATGGCATGCACGCATGCATTGTACTCCCTCCGTTTCCAAATATAAGTCTTTTTAGAGATTGCAACAAGTGACTACATAAGAAGAAGAATATGTCTACTCCTACACACGAAGTAGCCCATTTGAAATGTGTAAAAAGACTTATATTGAGTGCAGTGCTTTGATGTGTCACGTCAACTCGTACAAGACCAAGAAATTTGATTACTACAACACCCTCTCCCTCGCGGACTGAGCTCCGGTGCCTTAACTGCACCTGCCTTTGGCTGCATGATAGGAGGGCCAACCACCTGTTGGGCCCACCTGTCATAGATGCAAAGGCAGGAGCAGTAAGTAGAAGCTTTCGCTACACGCTATCCCTCCCGCACGAGGTGGACGGACATGCAGTAGTGGATTCGATACTGTAGAAGTAGGAGTAACATCATTGTTCGTCTTCTCGAAGAGCCGAAGAGCCAAGCGCAACCCGAACGCGGCAGTTGCGAATGCTCGCGTGGTGCGGTTCCTTGGAGCACGCATATACTAGCCAGGCTCTTGCATGAGACAAAATTTCTATTGTTTAACAATTAAACTCCATTATCCAATGGTTGATACTCATTCTGCATAGGTCCACGCGCTTAGCACCGTTTCCTCATGGGGTCACCAATGTTTATTTGCTAATTAATAGCATTGCATGCAATGAACTAGCCATTGCAAGTCATTAAAAGCATGCACACCTCTCATCTCTTATTGGTTGATATGTCAAGAAACAAGAAACAAGGTAGAAGTTAATGCACCGTGCCTAAGTGTTTTGGGACTATTTGGTTTTCGTAAGATGACTTACACACCTAGACGGAGGGAGTAGTATAGCCCTGTAAACCGGAAAGGAGTATTTGCTTTTCCAGATATTTCAACAAGTGACTAGACTACACCGTGTGTAGTACTCCCGCCCTTCCGGTTTATAGGGCTCAAATCTCAAATCTCATGAACCAAGGCATTTTGCGATTGGAGGAATGTATCTCGTACTTTACAAAACTACCCTAATTAAAGTCGTGCATTAATTACGTAGTTCTCTCGTTTCCCTCTCCGCCTTGGTCGCGGTGCACAATATTGAGCACTCCTATATGACTAGCCGCTCTATCTACATGCGGGACATTTCAAAGCATCCGGGCCCGCGTGCCATCCACCAAATCACAGCGAGGTGCTACAGTCGAGACTCACCTGTCACCCCGGTGTGGCCGTCATGACCCGTCATATCACAAAACCCACACCTTTACCAGCAGTGGTAAGGTGGCCTCCAAGTTGGACTGGATGAAGCAACCATCATTTCACAGCTGCAACGCTCGTTCAAGCCTTTTCTTCCCTTTCTTGAAGAAAACCTCACTCCAGGCTACTCACTTCTGCCATTTTTCTTCTGTACCGACGAAGGAAAGGTGGGCGAATCAGTTATCTGCTATATTTTCATTCCAATAATCTTCTTTTTGCGAAGCACTGACCGATTCTCACATCCTATTCTTTTCCCGTCTTCATTGCGATTGTGGTTTCCTTTCGATTGCTTTTTGTTTGTCAGTTCATTGATGGATCCTGGAGCACTAGGCAAAGAGTTGCCGACGGACAACCCACTGGAGACAGCGATCTCCAGGAAGCGAGCACCGACCAACGAGTTGACCATGTTGGCGGGACAACCCATGGAGACGAAGAACTCCAAGAAACAAGCACTGGCCAAAGAGTTGAGGACGTTGGCAGATGAACTCCTCAAAGAAAGTTGGAAGAACAGCAAGGGCCCCATCGTGCCTACCCCAGGAACTCTGATTGCCACCTATGTGAGGCTCAAGACCAAGTTTGAGGAGATAGTCACCGTTGAGAAGCAGTATTCCCCTGGCAAGGTGATGGCCCCCATCGAGGACGAGGAGATGGCCCCCCGGAGGGATGAGATCCCCCAGTGAGCTACACAAGGTAAAAAATAATGGCTTATTACCATAGTTGTGGTTTTTGATTATTTGCGATGTGCTTGCTAATATGTTAGGGTTGTGCAGGTGCCAGTGGTTATCCTTGATGATTCCAATGTCGTGGCCTGTCCTGTTGGCATCGCCCCGGAGATCGATTCCGATGCCGCTGCCCATCCTGTGGACATCGCCCCCGAGATCGATCCCGATGTCGCGGTCAGTCCTGTGGACATCGCCCCAGAAATTGATTCCCATGCCGCTGTCCGTGCTATGGTCATTGCCCGAGAGATTGATGACAAGAAATAGTTGGTCGCGCTAATCCTTCACGGTAGTTTGCATTGCCCTGTGTTTAATTACCAGAACGATGCATGTTATCAAACCATCTTAGGGCTAGTGCACTGTCTTGTGTGGGCGGATCTTGCTACTTTTGTTTGATGGTGAATCATGCGATGAATCATGCGAACCCTCTCCGAGTTATGGAAACAGATGTATCCTCACCAGCTTTTGATGTAATATATGGCATGCTTAGATGTAAGTTTGAACTGTTTATCATATCAGCAGAGCTTGTTTGATGATTCTTGGTGTTAGTAGGCTAGCTACTGTGCGAGGTATAGTACTTGCAAAACACTCACCGAAGAGAAACATTGGGACTGATGAGCTCGTGGTACGCTTATACTTATCCCTCGTTGATCGACCAATAGCCTAGCTCCTAAAATTGTAGGCTTAGCGATCGATCAGATAATAGTCGACATAGATACATTCAGGCCTCATTTGGTTCATAGGGTAGGAAAATCGTAGCAAAAGTACAGAGGACGTGCAACACAAAATCATAGCAGTGCAGAGACGTACTCCCTCTGTTCTAAAATAGATGACCTAGACGGGCTAGTTTGGCCTAGTGGGTTTCAGTGATATGACGTGGTACAGTGCTGTCCAGTCTTCGTGTGTGGTAGCAGTATTGCGGGTACAGTAAGTTTTCTTGAAGAAGCGGAATTCAACGAAGTCATGATGGTTCCTTCGTCCGAACAACTTACAGTGGGAAAGGTTGGGCCTGCGATACGACCGGGGTAGACCAAGATAATTTTGTGCATGGCAGGTGGACCAGGATGGTCGACGTCCCACATGTCGGCGAATGAAAGTATTCTTTTCGATACAGAGGATGAGCAACGAGTATTCATTGTTTATTTTTGATGAATGCTATTGTCTCCACTGTTACGACGGAGTGTGAAACATGGCAGCCCAGTGAAATTGCAAGACAACGCGTGTCCCCTCTGGTGAGCGGCGTGCGAGCTGGACTGTCGGGGTTGCCACGCGTACGAGTTGTAAGTGTGCCGCCTTTTCCTTTAGAACTTGCGAAGCGTAACATTTTCGCGCGATCGATCGATAGAAATCCAGAACAAAATGACGAGGGCGGTGCTTTCCCGCTCGTTAGGCGGGCTAGTTCGAGTGATATGACATGCTACAGTGCCGTCCACTTGCTCCATTTTTATGTAAGCAAGAGTTTACACTCTTACGTGGGAGGAGTGCGAAACACCGCGGATCTGATTTTGATCGAGGGATAACTGTTCCCTGCCAAATAATGGAGGATTGTTAGTGATTATAGCATGATAGTTAGGGCATCTCCAGCGCTGGCCCACAAATTTACACTGGCATATGTCTGAGGACACTGATGGATGCCATCCGATGCTGCCCGCATACCTTTTGACAACTATATGAACTAACCGGATGAAATTCATGCAAACAAAGCAAATTTCAAATTAACCGGATGAAATTCATTACATTTTGAAAAAATTTCCTACAAACTGGACGAAATTCATTACATATTTCACACAAACCGTACTAAAACCTACTGTAAACCTAATCTAAACAATTGCCGGTGCCCGACCACCATGTCCGGCCATGAACCTGAGAAAGCCGGCCATTGCCTTTGCCTCCTCCTCATCCGCCTCGATAACCTCCTCCTTCAGAGCACAAGGTTCTGAAGATTTCCGCCTCCACATCGCTGTGAAGTGGCTAATCGACCGCTGATGTTTACCCCACCAAGCTTGGCATCGACTGAGTGGAGTAGCGGTGGCCTTCTTGAGACCAGAGCGGCGGCGACCTACCGTGTACTACTCTTCCTCGCTGCCGGCTGCACCCGCGCATGCGCACCGACTTCATGGTCGTGGCGGCGGAGGGCGGTCGTGGGGTGCCGGCGATCTCCTTCGTTTGCTCCTGCGAAAGTACGTCGAAGAGAGCTTTGGAGCGCGCCCGGAGCGGAGCCGCCGATGTCCCTCGTCTGCTCCTGCGACAGTACATCCAAGAGAGCTTCGTAGCGCCAGGAGGCCATGGTTGAAGTGGTGCTTACAGAAGGAAGGGGCCGGAGGATAATAAGTGTGGGTATTTGGCTATGGCTGGGAGTTGGGGCTCAAGTTAATATAGCGGGCGAATGGCAATCAGCCGTGGCAGATGGACGGACAACTCGCGCCGGAGGAGGTTCGTCGGGCGTGAATGCAGATGCTGCTTCAGTGACTTAACTGCAGATGCGTTTGGGTTACTGACATGTGGGCCCAATGGGCATCTGGCCCGCATGTCAGTGACACACCAATTGCACCTGCAGTTAAGTCTGGTGAATGCGGCATTGACATTCTGGAGAGATGGTGACCATTTCAGGCGGGAAGCGCGCGCTAGCGATGGAAGGGGTTTTGATGTGCAGTGGCACTAAGATCGGTCACTCACGATAGTACATACTCCGTACCATACTACCATAGTACCCTCTCTAGCTTAGGCTATTTTATAGATTTTCGTTGTGATGGACGATATACATGAGCAAGGCGGTCCAAGTATGACCGTTGGTGTTGAGCCAGGTGAATACATGCTCGGCGTTCGCGTAGGCCTCCAACAAACGTCTAAACAGTAATGTCAGGCACCGCCGGGGCGCGCAGGTGATGGGCTCGCCGTTTGTGTTGCGCCATGAGCAGGACTTTGATTTAGAGGGCGACGTGCATGCATTAGCATGCTTTGATAGCGTGAGCGTGAGTGTCTGACGCGAAGTATTTCATTTTCATTTGGCTGACGAGGGAGCGTTGCAGCGACGAGTCCGGGGTTTGATTCCCCACATACGCATAATTTTGCTTTTTACAGTATTTCTTTCTCATTTGACAGGTAGGCCCGCGTAGATAGATAAAGAACACGAGCTGATGAGGCGCATGCGGACTGTTTGACTGGTCAACCAGGAAAATACGAAGTTATACACTGAGCCAGTGACCATATAATCACCATATCTTGTATACAATGATCAAAGTGAGCTATCAAGACAAGTTCGATGACCGCCAATGCATTTTACTCGGTAATAAATGACCAGGATTGAAGGGGAATCCAAATTTGCTTCGTCTTCTGTCCTTGAGATCTTGACAAACCAATGCACTATATGGTTGTCCGGCCACTCCACCCCAGAGCTCTCACTAAGTGTTGTTCATGCCACCGCGCCACACACTAACCGGTAAGGCAGCGATGGCATCCTGCCGCGCCGAGTTCCTCGCCGCCCATGACAGCACACAAAATGGTAGGGAAGCGATGGCATCCTGTCGTGCCGAGTTCATCGCCGCTCGCAACCTCACAACTATGTGGGAGGAATTTGAAGATGTCAAGGCTGAATGGGTGGTAGAGCAAGTGGCGGCCAAAGCCGCACAGAGGGAGCGGAAAAGTCAGAAAGCACTCAAGAAAAGAGAGGCCCGCCGCCGCAAGAAAGAAAAGGACGCACGCACTGCTGCGGAGAGGTCGGCGGAGATCCAAGCACGGTGGGTTGTCACCAACGAAGCCGGGAAGGAGAACGACGGCGTCTGGCCAGCATGGGAGAAGTAGTAGTACTAGTAGTTAGTGTGTGTGTGTGTCCGTGTCTGAGTACGAGCATGTACGAGTACTACTAGTTACTACTGTAGTTTTAAGAGCAAATTACCAGTACATTAGCCTAGACTAAATGGAAAAATTCCTATCCTAAGCATCAAATGGCATCTCTTTCTCTATAGGAATTGAGATGCATGTCATCTCACTTCCTATGATTTTCATATTCCTATCCTATGAATGAAAGGAGGCCTCTGTTGGAGTAACTACTGTAGCTAGCAGTACTGCTGGTACAGTAGTTTTCTTCAAGAAGCGGAATTCAATGAAGTCATGATGGTTCCTTCGTCCGAGCAACTTCAAAGTAGGAAGTGGGCCTGTGATTTGACGGCTCATTAGTCATTGTTACTGCGGCGCGAAAACCTGGGTGACTCTCCCTTGGAGTTTTGCGTGCATGGCAAGTGGACCAGGATGGTCGACGTCCCACATGTTGGCGAACGGAAGTATTCTTTCCGATATCAAGGAGCAAGGAAACCGCGTGGTATAGTATCACTGCTGTGGTTCGCAAAAAAATAGTATCACTGCCGATTTATAATTATTTTTTATTTCTGATTAATGCTAGCGTTTCAACTCTTACGACGAAGGGTGCCAAACACGGCACGTGCTGGATGTCCCACACGTCAGCGAAAGGAGTGGGACATGAACAGCGTGGTAGAGCCCAGCGTAAAAAAACAGCGTGGTAGAGCGTCTCCACTTCTTCCACTTCTGGGTCGGAGACCACATGTAGTAGTACTTAGTGGTATGAATGATACAAAGTGCGACCTGGAGAGAAAGACACATCTAGTTGGAAGGTCTCGGGGCATACACGTAAACAAACATAAAAGTTAATATGTGCCTCCAACTAATATAGTAGTAGTAGAGTACTTAGGCACGTACTCCATAACATCACCGTGCATTGCACGTACAACATTTAGTGGTAGTACATAGTAAGAGACAAATGCCGCCCAAGAGTTCCCTTCTCGACCTACTTTTGGATGTTTGGTAGAGTGTATGGAGGGTGCATGAGTCCACACTAGTTTAGCACAAATACACTAGAAGCATGCATGAAGAGAGCATGCATGAAGAGGGGTGTTGAGTTGAGCATGCATGAAGAGGGAAGAACTATGCTGAGACGAGAACGCAACCAAACACACCCTATATGCCACGCATGTTCATACCATTTGTGCCTTTCTACTTCACTTACTGTGCTACATTACTCAGGTTCGTACGTCCACTCCTGGGTACATGTCCGTCTCGTAGTTCCAGTCCAACGTGTTCTTCATATAGACGGAACGATCCTTGCATAACACATGCACCTTGATGCTAGATGTCTCGCATGTTGGCAAAAGGATGAACAAAGCTCACGTAAAAAAATAGAGTGGTAGAACATAGATTCCGGACGACCGAGAAGGAGCAGGGAACCTCGTGGTGGAGCGTCTGCACTCATAATATTTAATATTATTCAGCGATATAAAATTAACCAATCATCTCCACACTGGACTGGAAGAGTACGAAACACGGCAGCCCAGTGTAGTTACATCATAATAGTAGCTAACCCATGCTATCACCATATTTCTTGGCTTCCGTGCAACACCTATCTCTAGTAATCCAGCAGCCTGTAGAGCTTCTCCCTCCTCGTCTCTATCAAAGTGCGGCGGGCTGGCGTTTCTGCCGTCTATTGAGGTCAGTTAACTATCACATGTTAGCGACATGCCAAGAGCATTCCAAAAAAATTCCTTCCACGTTCTGTTTTCAAAAAGAAAAAAATCCTTTCACGTATGAATTTGCCTGTATGCTTTGAGCAACTTGCATGTCCTATACTGCTCTTGTTTGATACTCTAACTTAGCTAGAGGTTAGACTAACTCATGACTAACCCTGAACTAACTGTAGCCAAAGAGGTGTTTGGGTGACAGGGTTAGATTGACAATAAATGCACTTCATGGAGAGAGAAAAGTGATTTTTCAGTGGTCCCAATGAGAACTATCTCCAGTTAGCACCTCTTGGGTGGGATAGTTTTTTTTGGTGGGTTCGGTGCAACTTGCTCCAATTTAAACCCTCATGCTTGGATACTTTAGGGCTATTTGAGCCCAAACTAGCTAAAACTAACTCTAACCCATGGATCCAAACAGGGCCTATGGCCAGTCTCGACGCAGAGCAGTCGCGTGCACCGGGAAGCGGCGCTCTCTCGAACGTCGCGCCACTTCAAAGCCGGCGCCAGTGAGAGGTCGTCTCCACTCTGGCCGGGCATTAATGCGACACTGATGCTCCAGGGCGACGTTGACCGTTTCACGCGGGAAGCGCGCTGGCAAGGGAGTATATGTTTTGAACCGTTTCAGGTGTAGTACTAGTAGTTTGCAAAACTACTCAATTACTGCACTCAGTTTCCTAAGAAATTGTGGTAAAAAACGTTACTCCACAACCCGCTTCCCTTCTCCTTCCTCTTCCACCGCCCACGCACGTCCGCCAGAAGCGATGGTCAACCCTTATATAGGAGTGCTAGCACAAAAAGATGCATGCATGACCACTAAAATTTCCATATTAAAGCGCCGCTCCGGTGGGAGTATGGCGTATGTTGTTACCTTCGGCCGGCGCATGGCTACCGGGCGACGGCGACCAGAGAAGAGGCGGCAGGAGGGGAATGAATGCAGCTATTGTTTGGGTTCGCCTTCCGGCTTAAATAAATGCGCAGCATCACGTGTACCCGCGGGTGCACAAATTGTAACATACGTGTCTGCTTAAGTGGGCGTCATGTAACTGGTGTGTGTGTGAGAGAGAGATTCTGAGAGACAGAGTGTGTGTGTGCGTCTCTAGTCTTCGGACATGTACTCAACCTTTTGCATCAGGATATAAGTATAATGGTATTTACTTTAGCTAGTGATTTATGTGGCCATGTTAACGTGGTTGTGTCAAAAAAAGGTCACTTCCTTCTCGTGATTTGTGTTATATAATTACAAGCAAGATTCTCGTGCATTGCACGGAACATCGATATGCATTTTTCTACAAAACACCTGTTGTGATTGACCCATGCAGGAGTAATCCCATGTGTAAAAACTAATGATATCTCAAGAATTTTATTGGAAAACTGGTATCTCGAGAATGTCATCAAAAAAAATGAAAGATGAGAGATAAGGCGAGGAGGAGTGGAGCGTGGTGGTGACTGGTGGTCGGAATGGGCGGAGGCATGGGGATGGACGGTGCCGGCAGGCGGCAGCGGCCACCATGCATGCTAGATTGTTCCAGAGACTTATCCCTTTTTTAATTGCTGAGCAATGAGGTTGTGGGAGATAATGATGTGGAGAGAGGTGCGGGTATCTTTTGTAAATTTATCATAGTTTGCTTTCTATCCGTCAGATATAGATCATACGGTCTGTATTACAAGATGGCAGGCACACCATCATCGCCAACTCATTTTTTTATAAGTGTAAAGATGATAAGTTTGCTGACTACTAAAGTCAAGTGGAATTTCTCCATGTTATGCAAGTAAATAAAGGTGATTGTTTATCATACGGGTAAGGTTGGATGAAGGGTGGTAGGAACAAATGCTCCGCCTAGAGCATGTGTGTGTGATATGGAGTCTTAGTGTGTGTGTGGGGTGTGTGTGTGTGTGTGTGAGAGAGAGAGAGAGAGGAGTGAGAGATGGAGTCTTAGTGTATGTGTGTGTGTGTGTGAGAGAGAGAGATA
>NC_057810.1:601959983-602002282 GCF_018294505.1 Triticum aestivum | reverse complement strand
GTCTTAGTGTGTGTGGGGGGGAGTGTGCGTGCGTGTGTGTGTGTGTCACGGGGTCCTCTGTGGCGGATGTAATTTAAGTGTGCATGGCTTCATCATAGAGAGGTGATGTGTATGGCAGAGGCCACCAACAATGGGGTGCGAGAGAGAAAATGCCCGTAGAGAGGGAAGAGAAGGTGTGTGCGCGTGAGAGGAGTCGACATCGAGAGAACGTGTTTGTTCGAGAGACACCGAGGAAGACTACTATATATCGATGGTGCATGTAGGCGGGAATTAAACAAAGGTATGGTCTTATTGGTTTCAGGGATATAGGGGAAGAATGAAAGGCGGCGGGGGGGGGTAGCTAAAAGGAGATTGTTAAGTGTGAGTGTGTGTTTTACCCATCCAAATAGAAGTTATGTGCACAAAAGAGGAGAACGATTCAATGTGGCGTTAGGGTTGAGGGTAATTAACTATGTACGGAGACATAGAGACCTTGAACGTGCATGTGTGAGAGGTATACATGTATACGTGGGATGTGTGTGTGCGCGCGAGCGCATGATCGAGATAAAATAAAGAAGACATAAGTCATAAGATCAACGACATGGGAGAGACGGATCGGTATGACAATATGCATGCATGTGAGAATGCAGGGAAGAAGGCCCGACAATTGAGCATGTGTTTTTGTCTTTAAGAGATAGTGGTGTGGGCTGGAGCATGCATCTATGGCGAGCAGAGGGAGTGAGGCGCAACAATTGTGCAAAAGAGATCAACCTATAAGTGCATATGTATGGAGAGACATATATAGTGTGGGTGATAGGAAGCAAGACTCCGTGCAAGAAAGAAATGTTAACGGAGAAACTACAGATAGATACAGAGATGGAGATGCTAGCTAGAGGGACATCCGCTATTTTGGGTGTTGGAGATGACCGTTGGGTGGTTCAAAGGGTGAAGTTATATATGTGTGTGAGAGGGCACTTGACTGCATGTAGAGAGAAACATATGTAGTGTGTGTGATAGGAATCAAGAGTGAGGGCGAGAAAGAAGGTTGCTGGAGAAATAGATAAATAGAAAGATAAAGATGCTAGCTAGTGTGCATTAGAGATACGAGTCGAGTGGATCAGAAGGCTGGGTTATGTGTGTGGGTGTGAGAGAGATAGAGAGAGGGTGCATGTGAGTCACATACAAACAGATATCAGAGAGAAATGAGATCCAGAGAGACGGAGTTTTGTGTCTGCGAGAGAGAAAGATATTTCACAACGAGAGTGATAGCTAGAGAGACATATGAGGGAACGCAAGATATCTCTAGGGAGAGAGGGTGTGTGTGAGCGACATACAAGAGAACAATGGAGAAATATGAGACCCTGGGAGACAGAGTTTGTGTTTGTGTGTGAGAAAGAGATATTGAAGAGGAAGAGTCGTAGGTTCTCATATCTAAGGAGCGAAAGACATCTCTGTATGAGGGGTGTGCGAGTGGCACACATGGGAATAGTAGAGAGAAATGAGACCCCGGGAGACAAAGTTTGTGTTTGTGTGAGAGAAAGAGATTCCACATGGAGAATCATAGTTAGAGACACATAGCAGGGAGCGAGATATACTTAGAGAGAGATAGAGTGATGAAGGTCGAGGGAGAGAGTACCATCAGTGTGTTATGAAGATAAAAGATCATTGTCGACATACAGGTAGCACGAGAGATACCTGAGAGACGATGAACGCGTATAGGTCTAGAGAGATAGTCCTATAGAAGCATTAGTGATAGCTATATGAGACGAATATCTAGATTAAAGGGGATTCCAATATTTAAATTGGAGATCACGACATCGATAATATCATAACGCAAATTGGTGTATCAAACATGCATATTCATTTGAATTTGGGCACACGTGTAATGTTATATAGTTTATCAATATTGGTGATCCATAGATTCTTTAATTACAAACAATGCATGGTTTATATGCAATTAATGTCTAAACAGGATTACACTATATGTTGCGTGTGTGAAACACATTATACATGTTTGAGAAGTAAAAAAACCCGCATGAAACACACATTAATTGGAGACAGCTAGCGAGGAATGCATACATTGGATTTCAACATAAAGTGGTTTCAAATATTTGAAAATCCAAATTGATGGATACAACCTTATGAATCTGAGATCATGCCATTTGTAAACCATATTTATGTATAAATGGTGTTGTGCTTTTGAAAGTATATATAAAAAATGATGTATATAGAATGTAATTCCAATTGAAAATGGATACCGCCCGAAAAAAATAGAATACAAACGGGATTCGAATTGAGTTGGCACGGTAAACGTGCACTCTGCAAAATTTGAATGAAGCGGGGAAAGTCGTAGTAACTGCGCGAAACCAAAATCTGCGAGATGGAAATCACTACCGCCTATCCCTGCCACGCAAAGCCTATCTGCTGGATTTCTATAGGTTTCGATGGGGGTAGGTTTGTAATTTCACCTAAACGTGATGTAACTTCCTCTCACACGGATTCATACATGGTGGGCGCCAAAACACAGTGTGTCTTCGGTCGAAATTGACTCCCTCCCCGATTCATATTCATACACGGTGGGTGCCAAAAACAAACTCTCGTCGGCAAATATTTGGTGTATGCGAGATTACCGACCTATCCCCAACCGACTAATGTTGTTGTGATGTAGTAGAAATTTGAAACGGGGGCTAAGTTTGTAAATTTCCTCGCATTTGAGACAAGCGCGCCCTGAATACATGGTTCCCTCCTTCTTCTCTACCTCCCTTTTCCCCATTCGTACTCCGTGGGCGCCAAAACCCCCTCTCCACCCCACCCTCCTCCGTCCGCCGCTGTTCGCCACCCCATCCACCGCCGTCCTCCTCCACCATGCCGGAGCTGATACCCCGACGCCGCCGTACATTACAAGAGATCGACCTCTCTCATCCACGCCTTTGGACCGGGATCCTTGCATCCCGTCCTCTCGCTTCATCCCCGCCGTTGTCCACCTTGCTGGTGCCGCTCCTACGACCGTCTCGTCCACCGCACCCCGCCACCACCGTCTACCCTCCTAGATCTGCTTCCACGCCGCCGACAGCCATCGCTACCGCAGCACCGTCAAATTCTTAGCAGATGCGTACACGGCGCCGCACCAAAGGCGGTACTCTTTCGTATCTGCTCAACTTATTTATCGCATCAAGAAAATAGATCGCCACTGCTTTACTCTGATTTCTTGTCTTGGTTGCGAAGTTGCCTTTGTCCGGTTTGCACCTTCAGATCCGCCATGGCACGCTCAACACTATACTCCCAATGCTTATGGTTTTCCCCTTTTATATTCCACACTAGTTAAATCACAGTAGCTAAATTTTTCAGAGCTCGCCGGAGTTCGCCGGTGCGAACGAAGGGGCTCGGGTGGTTCTGGGGCCTCGCCGAACGAAGAAAAGTCGACGCGGGTGGGGGTTGGGGTGGTGGTGGGGGGTGGGGTTGGCAGAGGAACACAGGCGGTGGGGGCCGGTGGTCCGGCCGGCGGCCCGTGCGGTGTTCTGTATGGGAAGAATGAGAGACGAGGAAGAAGATGGGTTAGGAGACGTAGGATCTTCATCCAACCGCCTGAAATGGTCAAGAGACAACTGGGAGTTGCATTCTTAATGCGCTCTGGTTCATCATGTGTGGGCACTGTGCAACCAACATTTTATTATCCAAAATCTGATTGCTCTTCTTTACCATGTTCCTCTTCCGTTCTTCTTTAATATGTACTCTCTCCATTCCTAAATACAAGTCTTTGTATAGATTCCACCATGGACTACATATGGAGAAAAATGAGTGAATCTACACTCTAAAATGTATTTGGATACATCTGTATGTGATCCATAGTGGAAATCTCTACCAAGACTTATATTTTGGAACGGAGGGAGTTTGATAGTAGTACAGTATGTTCCTTGTACTGAAGATGAGCAAGGACATTTGCAGTGTAGAGGTCCATACGGTCGGTTGTGATGGACACTTTGAGCCTCTTTAATTCGTAGGATCTTGTAAACATAGGAATAGGATTTGTAGTGGCCTGCCCACTTGAAACCTATAAGAACAACAAGGAAATGTGGGGAGCTGTGTCGCCTTTGAGAGTTACACTAATATTAACAGTACCGCACCTTCACTTGAAGAGAGCTGGTATTCGAATCCTTTCTAGCCGTACCGGCAAACTAGCACATATATTCCAGCAAGTTCCACTTTGCTGATTTTACTCTGATGCTTAAGGTTTTCCCGTTATATCTACACTATGATCTGTGTAGCTGCTTTGTGTCGCACTAGCAGTAGTCCACTCTTGAAGCTAAACACTGCAATTACTTACAAAATTGGCACCAACGCATTGAGTGCCATTCTCGATGCAATGAAACTCATACGCTCCCCATCTGTTGACTCTTGTTCAGAATATGATCCTAATGACTCTTGTTCAAAATTGCCACATATAGAGAGACAACATGGAATTGCATTTCTTTGGGCGCTGTGATTCATCATGAGTGGGCAACCAACATTGTATGCAATGAAGCGGAACCTCAAGAATATGCTTCCTCTTCTGTTCTTTAACATGTTCCTCTTTGTTTATTCTGTATTTAGTACGTACAGTATGTTCCTTGTCAGGAAGGGGCGCAGGGACATCTGCAGTCAACAGCTGATAGAGCTGGCCTGTACGTGATCGATAGGCTTTCAATTACTAGCGGCAATACAACACCGTATTTTCAAGCCAGTTCCACTTTCCCGATTTATATATCGTGGTTATGGTGTACCCCTGTTATGTACACTATGATCTTCCTAGTTGTTGTGTGCTCTTGTTACCATGGTTTGGCAATAAACTCTCTATACAGTATATTATGAACCTGTCATCTGCGAGCTATCCTTACTTCTAGAGCCTATTTTTTTGTGTACTTGTGCCAGATTATATAAATGCATGCACCATATTACAGCACACATGAGCTCTGTCATCAGAATCCAGTGATAGCACACAAGTGTTTACAGGGGCGCCCCTATATTAGAATATCATATGCATTACAAAGATAATCTCACAACTATTTATGTTTTCATGGTTCTCAGATATTATATGCAATTACAGTGAATATCAGAATCCGCGCATCAGAAGAATATTGTGGAACACTGCAATGACTTACAAAATTGGCACCAAGGCATTGAGTGCCATTCTGGAAGCAATGAAACTCATACGCTCCCCACTTACTCCAGCAAGTAATGACTATTCTAACCTCGAGGAATCAAAGGCAGATGGCCTGTCCTGTTCACCCATTAGGTGCCTATTCTAATTTGGCAAGGTTTTATTGATTGCGCGTATCTTGCATATGTTGTCTTGCATTTCTTCTACTTTGTTGCACCGCCATCTGCTTAGTTTACTCATCATATAAATCGAGATGCCATGCCCATCCATTATCAATACAAATTCCATCTGTCATCATACCATGTTTTTCCACTCAAATGTTATTCTTGTGCATCAGACATCAAAAGGGAAGAGGGTGATTGCCAAACCCAAAGGAGCACCAGCAAAGTCCTTGAAAAACGTGGTGGTGCCTGAGAAATCAGACAGCGCCCCACTTATATTGGTTGTACAACCAGTGACACAAAACATAGGACCGACTCCAGCAGACTGTAACCATACTTCACTGGCCACACCACTAGCCCCAACACACAGGACCTGCACTCCAGCAAAAGGTATACCGATTTCATTTGCCACAACACCAGCCATACCATAGAAAAATCCCACTCCAGCAAAAAGTACAGCAAGTCCACCAGCCAAAGACCTATCCCAACCTGCAGAGACGACCAATTCCTGCAGATTGGAACCCCATTCCATTTATTCCCAGTTTAAAAGACAATGCATTCAATGTTGTTAGGGACTACGTGCATATATTCCCATCATGGGAAGATCATAGTGAAGACGAACACCATTTTCACATCTTCCTGTCCAACTTACGTGTAAGTGTTATTATTCATGGTTATTATTTTCCTGTTTTCTGCTGATCGAACACATCAATGATTTACATTACATTGTTATAACTAGGCGAGGGTCAATCTAGATAGTCATGATGAGCAAAGCTTTCTTGTGCTTTTCAAGGAAGCATTGCAGCAGTATCGGTGTTACCTGAGGAAATCACACTTTGATGGCAAGTCTATAAACGAATTTCCGGTGAAGTCTCCTGTGCTAAATTTAGAAGGCATTGAATGGAAAAACCTTGTTATGCACTGGTCTCGTTCCCAGGATGAGGTATTGTCTATGAAATCACATGACAATTTGAACTTCTACTTTTCCGCATGTGCCTTATGGATCTTTTTTGCAGGAAATCTACTCGAAGAAGAATTCTGGTTTCAAAAGAACGACAGGATATCGCAAATATGCTGCCCGCTGCTTTGCTCTTGTTAGTACCTGTTGTCCTGTATCACTGTACTTGCATACATACCTGGTTCATTATGTGACAGCAGTATGCATGATAGCTTGCTTATCAATTGTTCGCTCCAAATTATCTGATCTGTATGAATGGTTACATTAGTGTAGAATATATCCAATGCCAATGAAGTTTTTTAGCTCTGCATTGTTCTTGTAAGTACATGATGTCCTTTATAAGTGTACTTATATTGACAGGTAGTTGTTCATGTACCATCACTCTGCAGCTTATTTTCCTTTGCCCTCCATTTTCTACACATCAGATCTATATTTACTCTTACCATAAGGTTGGTACTGAAAAAGTTTAGCTATGCATTGCTCTTGGCTGTGCCTTTTGCCTGTACCGCTGCACATATATTTATAGCTACTTGGTTATGTAGCATCACTCTTCATCTTATCTTGAATATTCTCCATTTTTCGTATATTATCACATCTATATATACTATTAACAAAATGTAGAATAAAGGCAATTCTTATGAAGAAGATTCTGTGGTAAACTTCTTGAATTGCCCCCATCAGCATGGACAAGGGCTTTATAGAGCCTGTCTTCACCAGTAATGTAAGTTTGTCCTTCTCAAGCCTTCAAACTTTGTTGTGTATATTTGGTTAGGCATGACTGCAGCAACTGTTTATTTTTGGTGTTTGCATCAAATTGCATGTTTAAAGTTTATTATGTAGTTCATAAACAGAAGTTTGTCCTTCTCAATTTAAGTTTTCAGTTGTACAACCAAGTTCCTTCTTCATACCATGTAAATTAAACTATACAGAGCAAGTGATCTTCTTTTGCACTGCATGTATGCTTCTGTTCTTCATCCATAATCCAGTGGTGTGGTGAACCTACCCACTACAGCACAATGTCATATTCTACAATGTCTTAACTATGAACAATGTCATATCATTCTACTATTATTTAAACTGTCTCTTTATTTGCCAATCTGAAATGGGATAAATTGACAGCACACTAACCATTGATACTTATGAGTTCTTGATCTGTAATCCAGTGGTGTCGTGAAGCTGGCAACTCCTTCACAATGTCATTTCCTGCCATGTCTTGACCTGGACAATACCATATTGTGTTAATGCATTTTTAAACTGTGTCACTTTATTCGTTAGTAAGAAATGTGATGAGTTGTCAGCACTGCTACTTTTATGTGCAAAACCTATCATCTGTTGTTTATCTTTCAGAGTGAGGAAGATTAAGTGTTGAACAAGTGCAGTCTCATCATCTTGCTTAGGTGCTTGCGCTGCAGCTCGCCAGCAGGGCTAACGTTTCTTGAACTCTATTGAAGTGCTTTCGGTTTTGTATATTATTTTGTCGGCGTGTTTATTTGCACTGGTGGCGATCTTTGATGCCCAGTGTATGTAATCTGCTATCTGCTTGTGCTTTATTATCATAATGGCGAACTTTGATGCCCAGTGGATTTAATATGCCATAATTTCTTTATTGTATAGTCTAGGTTTTTTCTTATTCACGATGCTGCAGTTATTTTACTATATATATATCCTGTCTTCGCAGTAAAGCGGCCAAACCGTAAAATTGCGGTACATAATCGGGCTGTCATGCAATCACGATGTATGATCCGCATCATGGGCCCCATCAAACTAGCCCACTAGTAGATTCGGGCCTTTAATAGGCCGAGTAACCCCCGGCCCTCTTTTCGCAAGAAAACTCAATGGGCTTTTAGGAGGCGGAGAAGTAGGTTGAGCCTGAAACGTGCCGAACAGGTCACGGGCCGGCAGCAGCCCAAAATGGACCCGGCCCATGATTGTGCGAATCAAATCACAGGCTTTTAACAGGCCAAAATTGTCTCGGTCCTTGTTTGGCCCAATCAGATATCGGCTGCGAGCAGGCCGGATGCAAACCGGCCCGTAGTTAGGCCCAACTATATGACGGGCTTTTAATAGGCCAAAATTAATATAGGGCTGAAATGTTAAACGGGCCCTTAACAGGCCGAAACTAATATCAGGTTGAATTACTAAATGGGCCTTTTGCAAGTGGGCCCGAAAGCATCACGTTCAGTTAACGGGCTGAATCTGATATGGGCCATAATTGAGGCCAAAGCCTCTTAAAGGGCCGGACCTGATCTGGGCCGTGATTTGGCCCAAAACGTGGGAGGCTTTTAACGGGTCGGATCTCATATGGGCCATTATTAGGCCCGGAACATGGTAGGCCATTAATGGACAGGATCAAATATGGGCCGGCATTTGGCCCAAAACATGGCAGCTAGTTAATGGGCCGGCCTACTAGGGTCCTCAAAATCTTGTGGGCCTATAGCTGGGCCAACCCATTAGTGTCGGCGAAATCTCGTGGGCCTTTAGCCGGACCGGCCCATTATGATCCACAAGAATGTTGTGGGCCTTTACCTGGGCCGGCCCATTATGGCACACAAAAATCTTGTGGGCCTTTACCTGGGCCAGCCCATTATGGCCCGCGAAATCTTGTGGGCCTTTAGCTGGGCCAGCCCATTATGGTCCACAAAATCTCGTGGGCCTTTAGCTGGGCCGGCCCATTATGGTCCGCAAAATCTTGTGGGCCTTTAGTTGGGCCGGCCCATTTAAACTTGATTGGCCATGCCATGTGTCGACGTATCATAGGCGCCTTGTGTCCAATGAGTGGATGACATCTGTCCCAACTATGAGCCGACACGTGTTTCCTCCAGCCAATGATGATTTTACACGTGGAAAATCCCCATTGGTCGGGGCTGTTAACGGGTTATCGGATCCAAAACTCGACCCGATAGCTTAACGGTGTTCCGTTACGGTGGATGCCACGTGTCGGTCACCCTTGACAAAAGCACTTCTGTGAAGCGCGATTTATCGTCATGGAAGTGGACACTTCCATGATGATAATTTTGGTAATGTCATGGAACACTTCTACGACAGCACAAGTATGACGATCTTGATTCTGTCATAAATTTGTCATGGATGTACATGCATGACAAAAAACGCGACCTACTGTGACAAACACGTATCATCACCGAAGTTTATTTTTTTGTAGTGATCGCACTCTATTGGATATGGTGCGGTCTATGATGTCTCTTACCGATTTACCGCTATCATTTTTGGGATACGCTTTAGAGACAGCTACATTCACTTTAAATAGGGCACCGTCTAAATCCGTTGAGACAACACCGTATGAATTATGGTTTGGAAAGAAACCTAAGTTGTCATTTCTAAAAGTTTGGGGATGTGATGCTTATGTCAAGAAACTTCAACCTGAAAAGCTCGAACCCAAGTCGGAAAAATGCATCTTCATAGGATACCCTAAGGAAACCATTGGGTATACCTTCTACCTCAGATCCGAAGGCAAGATCTTTGTTGCCAAGAATGGTTCCTTTCTATAGAAAGAGTTTCTCTCGAAAGAAGTAAGTGGGAGGAAAGTGGAACTTGATGAAGTACTACCTCTTGAACCAGAAAGTAGCGCAGCTCGGGAAGATGTTCCTGTGGTGCCTGCACCGACTAGAGAGGAAGTTAATGATGATGATCAAGGTACTTCGGATCAAGTTGCTACTGAACTTCGTAGGTCCACAAGGACATGTTCCACACCAGAATGGTATGGCAACCCTGTCTCGGAAATCATGTTGTTAGACAACGATGAACCTTCGAACTATGAAGAAGCGATGGCGGGCCCAGACTCCAACAAATGGCTTGAAGCCATGCAATCCGAGATAGGATCCATGTATGAAAACAAAGTATGGACTTTGACAGACTTGCCCGATGATCGGCGAGCGATAGAAAATAAATGGATCTGTAAGAAGAAGACGGATGCGGATGGTAATGTTACCATCTATAAAGCTCGACTAGTCGCTAAGGGTTATCGACAAGTTCAAGGGGTTGACTACGATGAGACTTTCTCTCCCGTAGCGAAGCTGAAGTCCGTCCGAATCATGTTAGCAATTGCCGCATACTATGATTATGAGATATGGCAAATGGACGTCAAAACGACATTCCTTAACGGCTATCTTAAGGAAGAATTGTATATGATGCAGCCGGAAGGTTTTGTCGATCCTAAGAATGCTAACAAGGTATGCAAGCTCCAGCGAGCCATCTATGGGCTGGTGCAAGCATCTCAGAGTTGGAACATTCGCTTTGATGAGATGATCAAAGCGTTTGGGTTTATGCAGACTTATGGAGAAGCCTGCGTTTACAAGAAAGTGAGTGGGAGCTCTGAAGCATTTCTCATATTATATGTGGATGACATACTTTTGATGGGAAATGATATAGAAATTTTGGATAGCATAAAGGCCTACTTGAATAAGTGTTTTTCAATGAAGGACCTTGGAGAAGCTGCTTATATATTAGGCATCAAGATCTATATAGAGATAGATCGAGACGTCTCATAGGTCTTTCACAAAGCACATACCTTGATAAGATATTGAAGAAGTTCAATATGGATCAGTCCAAGAAGGGGTTCTTGCCTGTGTTGCAAGGTGTGAAATTGAGCTCGGCTCAATGCCCGACCATGACAGAAGATAGAGAAAAGATGAGTGTCATCCCCTATGCCTCGGCCATAGGGTCTATTATGTATGCCATGTTGTGTACCAGACCTGATGTAAACCTTGCCGTAAGTTTGGCATCAAGGTACCAAAGTAATCCCGGCATGGAACACTGGACAGCGGTCAAGAATATCCCGAAGTACCTGAAAAGGACTAAGGATATGTTTCTCGTTTATGGAGGTGACGAAGAGCTCGTCGTAAAGGGTTACGTCGATGCTAGCTTCGACACAGATCTGGATGACTCCAAGTCACAAACCAGATATGTGTATATTTTGAATGGTGGGGCAGTAAGCTGGCACAGCAGCAAGCAAAGCATCGTGGCGGGATCTACATGTGAAGCGGAGTACATGGCAGCCTCGGAGGCAGCACATGAAGCAATCTAGATGAAGGAGTTCATTACCGACCTAGGAGTTATTCCCAATGCTTCGGGGCCGATGACTCTCTTCTGTGACAACACTGGAGCCATTGCCCTTGACAAGGAGCCCAGGTTTCACAAGAAGACCAGGCACATCAAGCGTCGCTTCAACTCCATTCGTGAAAATGGTCAAGATGGAGACATAGATATTTGCATGTCGCAGATCCGTTGACTAAACCTCTTCCGCAAGCAAAACATGATCAACACCAGAACTCTATGGGTGTTCGATTCATCACAATGTAACTAGATTATTGACTCTAGTGCAAGTGGGAGACTGTTGGAAATATGCCCTAGAGGCAATAATAAAATGATTATTATTATATTTCCTTGTTCATGATAATTGTCTATTGTTCATGCTATAATTGTATTAGCCGGAAACCGTGATACATGTGTGAATACATAGACCACAACATGTCCCTAGTGAGCCTCTAGTTGACTAGCTCGTTGATCAACAGATAGTCATGGTTTCCTGACTATGGACATTGGATGTCATTGATAACGAGATCACATCATTAGGAGAATGATGTGATGGACAAGACCCAATACAAAGCATAGCACAAGATCGTGTAGTGCGTCTGCTAAAGCTTTTCTAAAGTCAAGTATCATTTCCTTAGACCATGAGATTGTGTAACTCCCGGATACCGTAAGAGTGCTTTGGGTGTACCAAACGTCACAACGTAACTGGGTGACTATATAGGTGCACTGCAGGTATCTCCGAAAGTGTCTATTGGGTTGGCACGAATCGAGACTGGAATTTGTCACTCCATATGACGGAGAGGTATCTCTGGGCCCACTCGGTAATGCATCATCATAATGAGATCAATGTGACTAAGTGGTTAGTCATGGTATCATGCATTATGGAAGGAGTAAAATGACTTGCCGGTAATGAGATTGAACGAGGTATTGGGATACCGATGATCGAATCTCGAGCAAGTAACGTACCGATTGACAAAGGGAATTGTATACGGGATTACTTGAATCCTCGACACCGTGGTTCATCCGATGAGATCATCATGGAACATGTGGGAGCCAACATGGGTATCCAGATCCCACTGTTGGTTATTGGCCGGAGAGCTGTCTCGGTCATGTCTGCGTGATTCCCGAACCCGTAGGGTCTACACACTTAAGGTTCGATGACGCTAGGGTTATTAGGAAGATTTGTATGTGATTACCGAATGTTGTTCGGAGTCCCGTATGAGATCCCGGACATCACGAGGAGTTCCGGAATGGTCCGGAGGTGAGGATTTATATATGGGAAGTTGTCATCCGGTCACCGGAAATATTCGGGGGCATACCGGTATTGTACCGGGGCCACCGGAGGGGTTCCGGGGGTCCATCGGGAGGGGCCACCTGTCCTGGAGGGCCTCATGGGCTGTAGAGGGAAGGGAACCAGCCCCTTGGAGGGCTGGGCGCCACCCCCCTAGGGCCCATGCGCCAAGGGTTGGGGGGGGGGACCCTAAGGGGGGGCCTCCCTTGCTTGGGGGGCAAACCCCCTCCCCCCTTGGCCGCCACCCCCCCTCTAGATACCATCTAGATGGGCCGGCCCCCTTGCCCCTTCTCCTATAAATAGAGGGGTGAGGGGAGGCTTGCAGCACCACATCTAAGGCACAACCCCTCCCTGATATGTCTCCAACGTATCTATAATTTATGAAGCATTCATGCTATTTTATTATTTATTTTGAATGATTACGGGCTTTATTATACACTTTTATATTACATTTGGGACTAACCTATTAACAGGAGGCCGATCCCATATTGTTGTTTTATTGCATGTTTCACTATTTCGAAGAAAAGGAATATCAAATGGAGTCCAAGTGGAATGAAACCTTCGGCAGTGTGATTTTTGGAAAGATTATGATCCAGGAGACTTGGAGTATAAGTCGGGGGGTCATCGAGGAAGCCACGAGACAGGGGGCGCACCCTATCCTCTCATGGGCCCCTCAAGGATCCCCCGACCGACTTCTTTCGCCTATATAAGCCTACGTACCCTAAAAACATCGAATATGAAGATAGATCTGGAGTTCCACCGCCGCAAGCCTTTGTAGCCACCAGAAACCTCTCGGGAGCCCTTCCCGGCACCCTGCCGGAGGGGGGATCCTTCACCGGTGGCCATCTTCATCATCCTGGCGCTATCCATGACGAGGAGGGAGTAGTTCACCCTCGAGGCTGAGGGTATGTACCAGTAGCTATGTGTTTGATCTCTCTCTCTCTCTCTCGAGTTCTCTCTCGTGTTCCCTCTATGGCACGACCTTGATGTAGCTCGAGCTTTGCTATTATAGTTGGATCTTATGATGTTTCTCCCCCTCTACTCGCTTGTGATGAATTGAGTTTTCCCTTTGAAGTTATCTTATTGGATTGAGTCTTTTAATGATTTGAGAACACTTGATGTATGACTTGTCGTGCTTATCTGTGGTGACAATGGGATATCATGTGTCACTTGATGTATGTTTTGGTGACCAACTTGCGGGTTCCTCCTATGAACCTATGCATAGGGGTTGGCACACGTTCTTGTCTTGACTCTCCGGTAGAAACTTTGGGGCACTCTTTGAAGTACTTTGTGTTGGTTGAATAGATGAATCCGAGATTGTGTGATGCATATCGTATAATCATGCCCACAGATACTTGAGGTGACAATGGAGTATCTAGGTGACATTAAGGTTTTGGTTGATTTGTGTCTTAAGGTGTTATTCTAGTACGAACTCTTGAATAGATTGATCCGAAAGAATAACTTTGAGGTGGTTTCGTACCCTACCATAATCTCTTCGTTTGTTCTCTGCTATTAGTATCTTTGGAGTGACTCTTTGTTGCATGTTGAGGGATTGTTATATGATCTATCTATGTTATTATTGTTGAGAGAACTTGCACTAGTGAAAGTATGAACCCTATGCCTTGTTTCCTACCATCACTTTTGCCATTAGTTACCTTGCTGTTTTTATAATTTCAGATTACAAATACCTTTATCTACTATCCATATTGCACTTATATCACCATCTCTTCGCCGAACTAGTGCACCTATACAATTTACCGTTGTATTGGGTGTGTTGGGGACACAAGAGACTCTTTGTTATTTGGTTGTAGGGTTGTTTGAGAGAGACCATCTTCATCCTACGCCTCCTACGGATTGATAAACCTTAGGTCATCCACTTGAGGGAAATTTGCTACTGTCCTACAAACCTGTGCACTTGCAGGCCCAACAACGTCTACAAGAAGAAGGTTGTGTAGTAAACATGAAGCTCTTTTCTGGTGCCGTTGCCGGGGAGGTGAGTGCTTGAAGGTATATATTTAGATCTTGCAATCGAGTCTTTTAGTTTCTTATTTTATCACTTGTTTAGTTTATAAAAGAAAACTACAAAAAAATGGAATTTAGTTTGTCTCTTATGCTTCGTCTTTTTAATATCTTTCGTGAGTATGATAGTAAGGAAAATTGTGCTCAAGTGCTAGAAGAAGAAATCTATAAAATGTTTGTCACCAAATCTTTGGATGATGAGCATGATTGCAATGTTGTTAGTATGAACTCTTTGAATATCCATAGTACTAATGATGATTGCACTAGTCATGATGAAAATATCTCTTATGAGCATGTCAACTTTTGTGGAGTGCATGTTTGCATGAACACACCGAATAGAGAAGATATATATTGCAAGATGCATAAGCATTTAGAAACTAAATGGTTTCAAGAAAGGCTTAATGTTAGCGCTGAAAATTTAAGATATATTTATCGTTGTGAACTTTGCAATGAACGTGATCATTTACATCTCCAATGCAAATTGTTTCATGATCGAATCGTGTCCAAAAATTGTGATGATTTGATCTCCCTTGCTCATTACAATGAACTTAGTTTGCTTTTGGGTTATGAATAATTGAAACATGCAACTAAGCTTATTCCAAAATTTAATCTTGGGCATTTCCTTGATATTGATCTAGAAAAGATTTATATGTATTGTACGGTGAATTGCATTGAAAATCCTTATATTGCCAATTACCTAAAGAAAAGAAAGCAAATAGAAGATGATGATAATACTAATCAAAGGGAATAGACTTCCCAATCTCCTCCTTTTATTTCTTATGATGATTCGGGTAACGAGGAGGAGCTTTTTATTCAACCAATCCCATTAATAAAGAAGGTTGAACCCATACATAATGTGAAGAAGAAAAGGAAGAGAAGGGGTAGCAAAGGTAAAAAGGTATCCCTCCCAAATGATATTGCTCCTACTACTCATTGTGACGATGATAATTGCTATACTATTGGTGCTATCCATACTATTAATGATGAGAATGATTATGCTTATGATATGAAAAGACCCAAGCTTGGGGATGCTATGTTTGATGAGGATGACATATTTGAGAATATATTTGCTGAAATTAATGTTTGTCCCAAGCTTGGGGAATCTATGTTTAATGAAGATGATATTTTTAGCCTCCCAAGTTTTGATATGCAAAGTTGTTATGATGATAGCATGCCTCTTTATGATGATTATATTGATGAAAGTGGGTTTGGTAGAGTTTCAAATTTAGGAAGTAGTGATCCCACTATTTTGGAGGATGTTGAATCTTATTGTGATGAATATGAAAGTGGATTTGGAAGAGTGTCAACTTTATTTAGTGATTCCACTATCTTGGGAGAGATTTCAATCGATTATGATGAGAACGAAGTTGCTACTTATGATGATTATTGTGATGAAACTTATGCTATAAAAAGTAGTGATGATTATATTTATAAAACTTGTAATGATTATGGTTACCCTTTTTGTGAACATTACTCTTTTAATGTGGAAACAATTTATAGTATTCGAGTCTCTTATGATACTCCCACCATTCCGAATGAGAAGAATTTTGCTTATGTGGAGAGTAGTAAATTTTCCATACTTGTAAATCATGAAAAGAATGCTTTAGGTGATGGTTATATTGTTTAATTCATTCATGATGCTACTGAAAATTATTATGAGAGAGGAACATATGCTTGTAGGAATTTCAATAATATCAAGTTTCCTCTCTATGTGTTAAAATTATGTGTTAAAATTATTATGTGAGCATCATTGTCATCATCATGCCTAGCTAGAAAGGCATTAAAGAAAAGCGCGTGTTGGGAGACAACCCAATATTTACCCTTACTGTTTTTGTGTGTCCACATGATTATGATACTGTAGTAATCATGTTTTATAGCTTTTGTTTCAATAAAGTGCCAAGTAGAACCTTTGGGAAGACTTGGGTGAAATCTATATGATCTTGTTGTAGAAAACAGAAACTTTAGCGCTCACGAGAATGGCTGCCATTCTTTACTGGAGAGTGATTTTAAGTTGATTCTTTTTGAAGATGATTAATAAAAAAATTCCTCAGGTCCACCAATTTATTTTTTAGTTTTTGGGGTTCCATAAGTATACGTTTGATACAGATTACTATAGACTGTTCTGTTTTTGACAGATTCTGTTTTCATTGTGTTGTTTGCTTATTTTGATGAATCTATGGCTAGTATGTAAGGGTATGAACCATAGAGAAGTTAGAATACAGTAGATATTACACCAATATGAATTTATATTGAGTTCATTACAGTACCTAAGTGGTGATTTATTTTCATATACTAACGGAGCTTATGAGTTTTGTTTTGAGTTTCGTGTTGTGAAGTTTTCAAGTTTTGGGTAAGGATTCGATGGACTATGGAATAAGGAGTGGCAAGAGCCTAAGCTTGGGGATTCCCAAGGCACCCCAAGGTAATATTCAAGGACAATCAAGAGCCTAAGCTTGGGGATGCCCCGGAAGGCATCCTCTCTTTCGTATTCGTTCATCGGTAACTTTACTTGGAGCTATATTTTTATTTGCCACATGATATGTGTTTTGCTTGGAGAGTCATTTTATTTTGTTAGTATTTGCTTGCTGTTATTTATAATAATGTTTTGCATCTTTATTTTCAATAAAAATGTCAAGTATAGCCTTTACCATGCTTATTTTGCTAGTATACATGTTGCTGTTTGAAAACAGTAAGTTTACCGCTGTTGCAAAAATTCCCTAGAAAATTCAGAGAGTGATATAATGTTGAATATTTTTGCATAATGAGATCTGATAAATCTATTACATCATAGTATTTTTCTTATAATTTTTGGAGTTAGGGAAGTATGATGAATCTTGCATTCTTTACATACTATACTGTTTTGGCAGATTGCTGTTAGTTTGCATTGTTTGCATATGTTTGCTCGTTTAATGATTCTATTTTAGGATAGGAGTATTAAATAGGCAGAGACATTTAGTATTCAATGTTTAATAATAATCTTAGTGATTTGTTACAGTATAAAATGATAAGGTTTTTGCATTGTTTTATACTAACTTATCTCACGAGTTCTTGTTGAGTTTGGTGTGGATGAAGCTTACGAGATTTAGGAAACCAACATATAAAAGGAATTAAGGAGACACAAAAGCTCAAGCTTGGGGATGCCCAAGGCACCCCAATATAATATTTCAAGAAGTCTCAAGCATCTAAGCTTGGGGATGCCCCGGTAGGCATCCCACCTTTCTTCTTCAACAACTATCGGTTAACATCGGTTGAACCTAAGTTTTTTGCTTCTTCACATGAGTCTTCATATCCTTGCAATGCCATTTTGTTTTGCTTTGCTTGCTGCTTGAATAAAATACCAAGATCTGAAATTCTTAAATGGGAGAGAGTCTTCACATAGTTGCATAATTATTTAGCTACTCATTGGTCTTCACTTATATCTTTTTGGAGTATTTTTTCATTTAATCTTGTGCTTCACTTATATCCTATGAGTAAATGGTTGAATGAGTTGAATGTTATAAATCTGAAATTATATATGTTTCATTTACTTATCCCATGGGGAGTAATGACTTCACATCTAAGAAGTAGAGGTAGTAAATTTATCGAAGGTTAGCAAGCATTGTATTGGTCATTTGGACAATTCATGAAAGAATATTGAAGGAAGAGAGATTTCACATATAAGTATACTATCATAGACATCTTTTATAATTGTGAGCACTCATTAAGTATGACATGCTAAAGAGTTGATGTTGGACAAGGAAGACAACGTAATGGGTTATGTTTTCTCGCATCTCAGTTAAAGTATATTGTCATGGATCATTCAAACATGTTGAGCTTACCTTTCCCCCTCGTGCTAGACAAAATTCCTAGCACCAAGTAGAGATACTACTTGTGCTTCCAAATATCCTTAAACCCAGTTTTGCCATGAGAGTCCACCATATCTACCTATGGATTGAGTAAGATCCTTCAAGTAAGTTGTCATCGGTGCAAGCAATAAAAATTGCTCTCTAAATATGCATGACTTATTAGTGCGGAGAAAATAAGCTTTGTACGATCTTGTTATGGAAGCAATAAAAGCTACAAACTGCATAATAAAGGTCCATATACAAGGGGCAATATAAAGTGACGTTCTTTCGCATTATGATTTTGTGTAACCAACCCTAAAAGCGCATGACAACCTCTGCTTCCCTCTGCGAAGGGCCTATCTTTTACTTTATGCCTTTTACTTTATGAGAGAGTCAAGGTGATCTTCACCTTTCCCTTTTTCATTTTATCCTTTGGCAAGCACTTTGTGTTGGGGTGATCCTGATATATATATCCAATTGGATGTACGTTAGCATGAACTATTATTGTTGACATCACCCAAAGGTGAATACGTTTGGAGGCAACATTTTAAGCCCCTATCTTTCTCTATGTCTGATTAAAACTTCATAACCACAAGTATTGCGTGAGTGTTAGCAATTGTAGAAGACTATATGATAGTTGAGTATGTGAAGTTTGATAAATCAAAGCTCTGACATAGACCCTTCCTGAAAATAGGATGAATTGCAATTGTTTGATGACTAAGAATGAAGTTTGCTAGTTTTCAAGAAAGTTTATGATCTATGCTTTAACATGTGAATAGCTTGTTACTTGATTATGAATAGTTTTATGAGATGAACTACTGTTATGACATATATTGATGCTAGTAAAGGTGATTGAAATTATCATTGATCAAACTTGTGCACCTCTAGCATTCACACTTCATAAATTCTTTCTTTTATCATTTACCTATCGAGGACGAGCAGGAATTAAGCTTGGGGATGCTGATACGTCTCCAACGTATCTATAATTTATGAAGCATTCATGCTATTTTATTATATGTTTTGAATGATTACGGGCTTTATTATACAGTTTTATATTACTTTTGGGACTAACCTATTAACCGGAGGCCCAACCCATATTGCTATTTTATTGCTTGTTTTAGTATTTCGAAGAAAAGGAATATCAAACGGAGTCCAAACGGAATGAAACCTTCGGCAGCATGATTTTTGGAAAGATTATGATCCAGGAGACTTGGAGTGCAAGCGGGGGGTCATCAAGGAATCCACGAGATAGGGGGGCGCGCCCAACCCCTCGGCACGCCCTACCCTCTCGTGGGCCCCTCGAGGCTCCCTCGACTGACTTCTTTCGCCTACATAATCCTACGTACCCTAAAAACATCGAATATAAAGATAGATCGGGAGTTCCGCCGCCGCAAGCCTCTATAGCCACCATAAACCTCTCGGGAGCCCTTCTCGGCACCCTGCCAGAGGGGGGATCCTTCACTGGTGGCCATCTTCATCATCTCGGCGCTATCCATGATGAGAAGGGAGTAGTTCACCCTCGAGGCTGAGGGTATGCACCAGTAGCTATGTGTTTGATCTCTCTCTCTCTCGAGTTCTCTCTCGTGTTCCCTCTATGGCATGATCTTGATGTATCCCGAGCTTTGCTATTATAGTTGGATCTTATGATGTTTCTCCCCCTCTACTCTCTTGTGATGAATTGAGTTTTCCCTTTGAAGTTATCTTATCGGATTGAGTCTTTTAATGATTTGAGAACACTTGATGTATGTCTTGCCATGCTTATCTGTGGTGACAATGGGATATCATGTGCCACTTGATGTATGTTTTGGTGACCAACTTGCGGGTTCCGCCCATGAACCTATGCATAGGGGTTGGCACACGTTCTTGTCTTGACCTTCGGTAGAAACTTTGGGGCACTCTTTGAAGTACTTTGTGTTGGTTGAATACATGAATATGAGATTGTGTGATGCATATCGTATAATCATGCCCACGGATACTTGAGGTGACAATGGAGTATCTAGGTGACATTAAGGTTTTGGTTGATTTGTGTCTTAAGGTGTTATTCTAGTACGAACTCTTGAATAGATTGATCCGAAAGAATAACTTTGAGGTGGTTTTATACCCTACCATAATATCTTTGTTTGTTCTCCGCTATTAGTGTCTTTGGAGTGACTCTCTGTTGCATGTTGAGGGATTGTTATATGATCTATCTATGTTATTATTGTTGAGAGAACTTGCACTAGTGAAAGTATGAAACCTATGCCTTGTCTCCTACCATTGCAATACCGTTTACGCTCACTTTTGCCATTAGTTACCTTGCTTTTTTATAATTTCAGATTACAAATACCTTTATCTACTATCCATATTACCCTTGTATCACCATTTCTTCGCCGAACTAGTGCACCTATACAATTTACCATTGTATTCGGTGTGTTGGGGACACAAGAGACTCTTTGTTATTTGGTTGCAGGGTTGTTTGAGAGAGACTGAGGGAGTCCTGGATTAGGGGGTGTCCGGATGGCAGGACTATGAACTTTGGCCGGACTCCCGGACTATGAAGATACAAGATTGAAGACTTCGTCCCATGTCCGGATAGGACTTTCCTTGGCGTGGAAGGCAAGCTTGGCGATACGATACGTAGATCTCCTTCCAATGTAACCGACTCTGTGTAACCCTAGCCCTCTCCGGTGTCTATATAAACCGGAGAGTTTTAGTCCATAGGACGAACAACAATCATACCATAGGCTAGCTTCTAGGGTTTAGCCTCTCTGATCTCGTGGTAGATCAACTCTTGTACTACCCATATCATCAATATTAATCAAGCAGGAGTAGGGTTTTACCTCCATCGAGAGGGCCTGAACCTGGGTAAAAACATCGTGTCCCTTGTCTCCTGTTACCACCCGCCTAGACGCACAGTTCGGGACCCCCTACCCGAGATCCGCCGGTTTTGACACCGACATTGGTGCTTTCATTGAGAGTTCCTATGTGTCGTCACCGTCAGGAAGGATGCCGCACCCCGTCTTTAAAGACGGTGTTGTTGCTAAAGGAGCTTTGGCTGTCGGCCAAACTCTCCGGCTAGGTAGTTTTTTAGTGACCGCCTGTTCGGCCGCCACGCCAACGATGACCTCTGGGGTCATCGAAAGCAATCTCCACGTCAGCTCGGAACTTGCCGAGCAGTTATATCCTATGGAGCTCTCTTCCTTGAACGAGCTCTTGGATCGCATCGCCACCCTGGGAGTCGCTACAGACTACGGCCAGATTGGGCTCAAACCCGATCCGAGAGAGATTGACTCTCTCCAGGTCACCCACCACGTTGAAGTGGTAGAGGAACAATGCGGCGGATCTTCACCCATCCTAAGGACCAGATGCGTCCGGATTCCTGATCCCTCCAAGCCGGACATCCGCGGAGGGGAGGACGTCACTCAAGCCCTGAACCTAAAGTCAGGCAGCGGGCCTGATTCATTGGATAACGTCCAAGAACCCAAGCTTCCAAGTTCGGAAATTTCTTGGCCCCTTAGTCATAGATTGGGCGAGGTTCCGGATTTAAATCCACCCGCCCACCCAAATATAAGGGACCTATCCCAAATTCGGCAAGAGCCCAGAGAAACAGTACTACATTATTGGGCCAGATTCCTCCTGGTTATGAACAGGATAAGGGACTGCCGCGAGGGGGATGCAATTTCATTCTTCTGCAACAACTGCACGGACATCGGAATCCTCAACGCCATAAGTCGCCGTGAAATTACACGCTTCGCCGACTTGGCATCCGTAGTACGAAAGTACTGCGCGATAGAAAGCGTTCAGAAAACCGAAACAAAATTCTGGGACAATCCGACCCTGAATACAACCCCAGTCCGAAACAAAAGGGCGCATTATCACCAGGCACCTGTGCCAAACAACAAAAAACAAAAACCCTCTATAGGGTATGGAACCATACTGGAGGGATGGCTCAATGGACCCTGTAAAATTCATAGTACAGAGGGTGCCACACCAACTCACAACCTTAGAGCATGTTGGATACTCCGGCAGGTGGCCAGAAGTGGCGAGGAGCTTCTAACTCCAGAATCCGCAGAGCACCACCCCAGGAACGCCAGTACGGTGTCAACAGTCTTCGAGACTTTCGCATCAAACAACATGAGGAAACGAACGCTCCGCAGCCTTACCAAAGTCTACCAGGTAGCGACAATAAACCCATGGAGTGACACGACCATTACCTTTAATGCCAGTGACGAACCTAAATTCCGGACAGCCCAAGCACCAGCCGCACTGGTCCTCGGTTCGATAGTGGACGGCTTTCGACTCACCAAGGTACTCATGGACGGTGGCAGCGGATTGAACCTCATCTATGAGGAAACCCTATGAAAAATGGAAATAGACTGGAGCCGCATTGAGCGAAGCAACACAACCTTTAGAGGAATAATCCCCAGTCGGGAAGCGTGCTGTACAGGAAAAATCACACTGGATGTGGTGTTCGGCACGCCGGATAATTACAGATCCGAGGAGGTCACATTTCAAGTGACCCCGTTCAGCAGCGGATACCACGCTCTGTTAGGGCGAGAAGCATTCACAATTTTTCAAGCTATACCCCATTACGGGTACATGAAGCTCAAAATGCCCGGACCCAATGGAATCATCACTCTTGCTAGTGATACGGACACAGCGCTCCGCGTCGAAAACAAGACAGCCGCACTGGCCCTCGAGGCATTATCCGAAGCCCTAGCGGCTGAGGAACTAACTGCGTTGCGCTCCACGGTGGACAGGGACAATGTGATACTCGACAAAAGATCCAAGTCCACCTCCTTCAAGCCGGCAAACGAAATAGTCAAGTTCCAAGTCCATCCAACGGACACTACAAAAACGGCCTCCGTTGGGGCACACCTAAAACCTGATGTAGACGCCGCACTAAGAGAATTCCTATGCGAAAATTGGGACATTTTTGCCTGGCACCCTTCAGACATGCCAGGAATCCCACGCAGGCTAGCCAAGCACAGCCTGAACATCCTAAAAGGATTCAAGCCTGTTAAGCAGGCTCTTCGGCGTTTCTCCGAACCTAAGAGACAAGCCATGGGAGAGGAGTTAGCCAAACTACTGGAAGCCGGATTCATCAGAGATATCAAACATCTGGACTGGCTAGCAAACCTGGTGATGGTACCAAACAGGGACAAATCCTGGCGCCTATGCGTCGATTTCAAAGGCCTAAATAAGGCCTGCCCGAAGGATCCCTTCCCCCTCCCCCGCATTGATCAAATCATCGATGCCACCGCAGGACACGATTCATTGTGTTTCCTCGACGCATACTCTGGCTACCACCAAATCAAGATGGCAGAGTCAGACCAAGCCGCAACGGCATTCATCACCCCATACGACCCGTTCTGCTTCAACACAATGCCCTTCGGGCTCAAAAACGCCGGCGCAACATATCAGCGCATGATTCAGACATGTCTGGCCAACCAGATCGGCAAAACGGTTGAAGCATACGTGGATGACGTGGTCGTCAAAACCAAGCATGTCAAAACTCTAATAGACGACTTGAGGCTCACGTTCGATAACCTCCGAACATATGACATTAGGCTTAACCCGGAAAAATATGTTTTCGGCGTACCAGCCGGAAAGCTCTTGGGCTTCATCACATCCGGTAGAGGAACTGAAGCAAACCCAGCCAAGATCCGAGCTCTGTCACAATTGGATATTCCAAAAGATCTCAAGCAAATACAAAAATTGACTGGATGCGTGGCAGCTCTAAGCCGCTTCATCTCCCGCTTGGGGGAAAAGGCATTACCCCTTTACCGCCTCCTCCGGTGCACCGAACACTTTGAGTGGACGGATGTCGCCGCGGCCGGACTCGAAGAAATAAAAGCCATACTGGCAACAAACCCGGTCCTGGCCACGCCTAACATCGGCAAACCAATGTTGTTATACATCGCGGCAACTCACCAAGTTGTAAGCGCAGTCCTCATTGTCGAACGAGAGACGGACGGACACAAATTCCCTGTCCAGAAACCAGTCTACTATGTGTCCACTATCCTCACTCCATGCAAATCCCGGTACCCACATTACCAAAAGATAGCATATGCGGTGTTCATGGCATCCCGGAAGCTACGACACTACTTTCAAGAGTGTTCGATAACAATAGCCTCCGAAGTACCTCTTAACGATATCATAAACAACCGTGATGCAACGGGCCGGATTGCCAAATGGGCCATTGAGCTCCTCCCGTTCGACATAACATATAAGCCACGGCAAGCCATCAAGTCGCAAGCCTTGGCTGACTTTGTCACTGAATGGACTGAGGCCGAACTCCCTAAAGAGTACGGCACATATTCCAAATGGACCATGCACTTCGACGGCTCCAAAATGCTGGCGGGTCTGGGGGCTGGCGTCGTCTTGACGTCCACAACAGGAGATACAATGCAATATGTACTCCGGATAATGTATACGGACTCCAACAATGCAGCCGAATACGAGGCCCTTCTACATGGCCTCCGGATGGCAGTCTCCATGGGCATTCAACACCTAGAGGTACGTGGGGATTCGAACCTCGCGATATCCCAAATAAACGGAGACTTTGACGCCAAAGATCCGAAAATGGCAGCTTATCGCAACGCCATCCTAAATATGTCAGCTCGGTTTGAAGGACTAGAATTTCACCATATAGCCCGGGAAAACAATCAGGCAGCAGACGTCTTGGCATGCATTGGCGCAAAGCACGATGCAGTCCCCCCCCCCAACATTTTCCTGGAAAGGCTATTCAAGCCATCCGTACAGTGGGAAGGGGAACCCGGACATAACAATCCGGACCTGGCCGCATCACCTGACCCCGAACACTCTGACACAACGGAAGACTCCGCCAACGAAGTCACACCCTCAGCCCACGTAATAATGGTAGTAATTGCCCCATGGACAGAACCATTTTTAGCCTACTTAACTAGGCAAGGACTTCCCGAGGACCAAAATGAGGCACGCTGCATAGTGCGGCGATCTAAAGCCTATAAAGTCCATGAAAGAGAGCTTTATAAGAAAAGCACCACCGGAGTCCTTCAAAGATGTATCTCCGAAGAGGAAGGGCGGAACCTTCTGGCTGAAATTCACGCCAGACTCGGCGGGCACCACGCCGCATCCCGAGCCCTTGTGGGCAAGGCCTTCCATACCAGATTTTATTGGCCGACGGCCCGGGCAGACGCTCAGGACTTAGTCCAGCGATGCGTCGGTTGCCAATTATTTGCTAATCAAAGCCACATGCCGCCTACCGCCCTCCAAACTATACCCATTACCTGGCCTTTTGCGGTCTGGGGGCTTGAAATGGTTGGACCCCTTAAAGGAGGAACCCACAAGCAAAAATATTTACTGGTCATGTGGACAAATTCACCAAATGGATAGAGGACAAGCCTGTTAAGACGGCCGAATCCAGACCGGTGATAGACTTCATATCCGGGGTTGTACACCGTTACGGCGTCCCCCACAGCATCATTACTGACAACGGCACAAACTTTATGACCGATGAGGTTAAACTCTGGTGCAAAAACATGGGCATTAAGCTCGATTATGCCTCAGTCTATCACCCACAAACTAACGGTCAAGTCGAGCGAGCCAATGGTCTAATCATGAGCGGCATCAAACCCAGATTAGTGCGATCCCTCAAGGAATCTAACATGCACTGGGTAGAGGAGCTCAACTCCGTACTCTAGGGGCTGCGGACCATGCCAAATCGCATTGCCGGATTCACACAATTTTTTATGGTATACGGCGCAGAGGCAGTCCTGCCCTGCGACATAATTCATGACTCACCTCGCATGCGCATGTACGAAGAAAGAGAAGTCGAGCTCGATCGGCAGGACAGCTTGGACGCATTGGAGGAGGAGCGCGACGTGGCAAAAGCCCATTCCACATCTATCAACAGCAGGCTCGAAGATATCAAAGCAGAGAAGTACGGGCCAAAACTTACAATGTTGGCGAACTAGTTCTACGCGTGATGGACAAGAAAAAGGACAAACTCAAGCCCAAATGGGAGGTTCCCTTCATAATCGACCAAGTCCTGACTGGTGGAGCATACCATCTGCGAAACGCATCGGATAACTGACTCGAGCCGAACCCATGGAACGCAGCACGCCTACGAAGATTCTACGCCTAGCGCCGGACTCTGTGTTCATCTCCTTCCTCTGTTCCCTTTTTTTTTACAAATTAGCTGCCTTCTATTTCTCTCCTTCTCCCTCCCTTTTTCTTCCAAGCCTTTAAGGGCTTGCTTGCGCGTTGTTCGCGCATAATTAACGCGCCACCTGCGCTCACTATACCTGGGGGCTTCTTTATCAGAAGCTTATATACACGGGCCTCATGCCCAAAACATACGTGACACTTCCGCATGAACCTTTTATGCACCATTATATGCATCATATGACTTAAGTTTTGGCCAAGCTGGGTTGCCTGGCTCCTGTGCTTACCCCTACATTCCCGTTTGTTCGGCTAGGTGGTAAAGGGAGCACCTCTGCAATTGTTACTGCCGGGTCATCCGGATGTGTACCTCAGACTGGGTGAAGCCGAAAGCTAGCGTTCTTAAGGGAATATTCGGTCGGTGAATTAAAAGATGATTTTTTTCACTTGTTTATTTATCTGCCCCCAGATGCTTTTCTGCTTTTTTTGCAGTCCGGACATGCACTTTAGGGCATGCCTCCTAGGAAAAGGAACCCCTAACGGAACTATTCTCCCTGGAAGATGTTTCTTACTCACCATGTAATATAACATAACTAGTTGGGCACTTGTCTGCTAAAGCACTTATGACCCCTACGCCTGGTCTCCACGCATGCCCCGGTTCTTACATAACCGAGAGGGTATTCGGACACACTCCAGACTATCAGGTCCAGAGGTTGAAGCGAAAAGGTCCACAATGACAAATGATCTACAATCCGGCTAGAAGGCATTTTACATGTCATTTTAAATTACATAGTCAATTTGACTGGGTATATTTTTCTTCAATACCATCCAACAGGCTGTCTAATTTACAGTCTTGTTGGGAATACTTGGCGGCCAGCTCTACCTGTCTGTACACTAAACTAACAGGGATCTCCTTCCCGTCGGGCCCCACTAGGCCGACCTCGGCCATGTGGTTTGGGTCAGCCTTCATCTACCGCGTCTTCACCATGGCCCAGGCCTCCCTGGTGCCTTAACGGCAGGCCGATATCTTCCATAATCGGAAGCGCTGTCGCGCTCCCTTCAGCTTATCTGCAAGCTCTCCAAGGCTTTCGGGCATGGAAAGGGATGGCCACAAAGCCTGGACGACGCCTTGCATCGCCTGCCGAACTCGTTCGTGCAGTTGCGCTAGCTTGGGAAGAAGGTCACCCGTAGAACCGGGCATTTCCTCCGCAGGCCGACCTGTCAGCATATCTACAGACATAACTCTGTCAATCGATTTCCTCGCCGAACTCTTTTTTGAAGATTCGTTCAAGCACATACTAAAAATGCCGCGTCGAAGTCGCTGATTCTCCTTTACGAAATCAGACAGCTGAGCACGAACATCCTTTAGTTCCTCGCCCAGCTGGGTATTGGCATCTTGAAGCTTGTTCTTCTCTTGCCTCACCCTTGTAAGCACGCTCTCGCCAGCCTTTAACTGGCGCAAGAGTTGTTGCTTGTACGGATCCACTCCGGCCCCATCTGCACTGTTATTGTCAGAATTTCACACATGCCGCACTTCGCAACATAATTATCTTTCGAAGCATATATTACCTAAGGGGGTCCCCTTGGCATTCTCTGTAGCGACCAGTGCGGCATCGAGTTGGGCCTTGCACTCTTCCAGCTCCTGGGACAGTTGCGTATTCTTCTTTGTAAGATCCTGCATAACAAATGATCCTTAAATCGGTTATTTTAACTATTTCAAGTCTCGGGGGCTACTGACATATATAACCGTCAGATCTACTCACCCGTATGTCTTTTACATACGGCTCTGTGGCTCTGGCTAGACCATTTTGAGCGGCACGGAGGTACGCATCTCCCGTATTAAAGGCGTCTGACGCCTCCTGGGAAAAACATGCATCACGAAGAACAGTCCAGCGACGCCTGTGGTTCATGGCACTCTCCACCTCTGAATTGGTGGCCGATAACCCGTCCATGTCCTCTGTCGGATGAGCATCTGATGCGCGCCCCGTGTTCGCCTCCGCTTCCGGACCCGGCCTTGAAGCCTGGCCGGTGGATATAGTCTGGCGGGCGCTCTTCTTCCTGAAGGGGGCATGAACGTTAGTATGCCTTGAAGGCATAAAGCCTGGGCATTAAAGTCGCACGCCATACCGTTGCACCGCGTCTCGATCCGGTCCGCACTTCTTTTTAGCCCGCCTGGCTTCAATGGCCCTTGTTGGCTACCCACCGCGGGCTCGGCCCTCCGCCTCAAGGATTTCCCCTGCAAAAAGAAACACTATTGGTTTACGACAATCAAAATAAGCATGGATGGATCCTCTTGAAAGTACTGGGACTTCGGTCTCGGTTACCTTTGAGGCTAGAAGTAGACCTGGATAATCGGCCGTAATGGCCACTAAGGTGTTGTCCTTACTCAATTGATAAAACACCCCATCAATTAGCTCCACACATAAGTTCGGTTCCTCTTGGGAGTCTGGGTCGAGGGACCGTTCTGGGTCCTTGGGTTGTGGAGGAGGGTTGTTTATCTCCTTCACAGTCTGGCGCAGCTCCTGCGTTAAAATTGCTAGACTAAGTACTCAATTTGGGGAATTTGAAAACGGGTAGGCAAGTGAAAGTGTTCGCTCACCTAGCTTGGAGGATTGTACATAGAAAATCCGCCCCGTGGGTTGACACGGAGGAATTCCTCTTCTTCTCCCTTGTACAACGCGGACAAGATCTTTGTTAGAATGGCAGCCGAATTCGGCCCCTTGCGACCGCACCGGGTGGCATTGTCCTCCCCGTTGAAGTCCCAAATGGGGTGGCCTCTGTACTGAAGCGGCTGCACCCCCCGCATAATGCATGTGGCCATGACCTCGATCATGGTCAGTCCGGAATGAGCCAACAACCTTATCCGGCTCATCAGGTAAAGGACGTCCCTGTCAGTTTCCCTCTGAGGGCTCCGTGGGCGCCAGCTCAAGCGTTTCTTCAAAGGAGCATTATTGAACTCAGGGAGGCCGATCCGTACAGTGTCCGGCAGGGGGACGTCGTCTATATAAAACAATTCTGAAGGCCAGTCCTCGGACGCCTTCTTTGGGGTTCCGGATAGATATCCGGTCCCGGCGATGCGCCATAGTTCGGCTCCGCCCACTTGATAAATCGACCCCTCCTAAGAGCGGGGCACGAGGCAGAACAACTTCTTCCATAGCGCAAAATGGGCCTCGATGCCCAAAAACAGCTCGCAAAGGGCCACGAAGCCCGCAATATGCAGTATGGAGGCAGGCGTGAGGTTGTGTAGCTGGAGGCCATAAAACTCCAGTAGCCCCCGGAGAAACGGATGAATTGGAAATCCAAGCCCTCTTATTAAATAAGGGACTAGGCATACCCGCTCTCCTTTGGAGGGATTGGGGACGCTCTCCGCCTGCTCTCCGCCACTATAGGTAGCAAGCCCGACTCGAACTGGGACCATATATGCTGGGGGGAGGAGCCCCTTGGATTGGAGCACTACTAGCTCGCTACGCGAGACAGAACACCGCTCCCAATCTCCGGGCCGAGGGCTGGAGGGGCGAGAGGAGGGGCTGCGTCGACCGGCCATCATGGAATGGATCTCTGTCGAAAGCGCTCCCATGAATACTCGCGGAGGGAAGATGGTGTGAATTGGATCTAAATCCCCGTCTCTTTTATGGGTGGCTCATTTACGCAGCTAGGGGGTAAATGAAAAAACTCCCTGGCTTTTCGCGTTCGTTTGACACATGGAAGATGGTCATTATTGGGCACAGAAGCCAAGGAGTGCAGCATGCACTAGAAGCCGGACACTATTCGACAGGTACATGGAATTTGGAGAAGAACCCGCCTTGCAATGCCGAAGACAGATTTGCGCACCGGACTCATCGTCATTGAAGCCTGGTTCAGGGGCTACTGAGGGAGTCCTGGATTAGGGGGTGTCCGGATGGCCGGACTATGACCTTTGGCCGGACTCCCGGACTATGAAGATACAAGATTGAAGACTTCGTCCCGTGTCCGGATAGGACTTTCCTTGGCGTGGAAGGCAAGCTTGGCAATACGATACGTAGATCTCCTTCCAATGTAACTGACTCTGTGTAACCCTAGCCCTCTCCGGTGTCTATATAAACCGGAGAGTTTTAGTCCGTAGGACGAACAACAATCATACCATAGGCTAGCTTCTAGGGTTTAGCCTCTCTGATCTCGTGGTAGATCAACTCTTGTACTACCCATATCATCAATATTAATCAAGCAGGAGTAGGGTTTTACCTCCATCGAGAGGGCCCAAACCTGGGTAAAAACATCGTGTCCCTTGTCTCCTGTTACCATCCGCCTAGACGCACAGTTCGGGACCCCCTACCCGAGATCCACCGGTTTTGACACCGACAGAGACCATCTCATCCTACGCCTCCTACAGATTGATAAACCTTAGGTCATCCACTTGAGGGAAATTTTCTACTGTCCTACAAACCTGTGCACTTGCAGGCCCAACAACGTCTACAAGAAGAAGGTTGTGTAGTAGACATCACTCCCCTCCCCAACACCTCTCCTCCTCCGCAAGAGCTTGGCGAAGCCCTGCCGGAGAACTGCCACTCCATCACCACCACGCCGTCGTGCTGCTGTTGGAGCCTTCTTCCTCAACCTGTCCCTCCTCCTTGCTGGATCAAGGCGCGGGAGACATCACCGGGCTGCACGTGTGTTGAACGTGGAGGTGCCGTTGTTCTGCGCTAAGATCGGAATCCACCGCGATTTGAATCACTTCGAGTACGACTCCTTCATCCGCGTTCTTGCAATGCTTCCGTCTCGCGATCTTCAAGGGTATGAAGATGCACTCCCCTCTCTCTCGTTCCTAGTTGCTCCATAGATTGATCTTGGTGAGGCGTAGAATTTTTATAATTTCTGCAACGATCCCCAACACTAGGGTCCCTGTCGGTGTCAAAACCGGCGGATCTCGGGTAGGGGGTCCCGAACTATGCGTCTAGGCGGATGGTAATAGGAGACAAGGGACACGATGTTTTACCCAGGTTCGGGCCCTCTTGATGGAGGTAAAACCCTACATCCTGCTTGATTGATATTGATGATATGGATGTTACAAGAGTAGATCTACCACGAGATCAAGGAGGCTAAACCCTAGAAGCTAGCCTATGGTATGATTGTTGTTGTCCTACGGACTAAAACCATCCGGTTTATATAGACACCGGAGAGGGCTAGTGTTACACAGAGTCGGTTACAATGGTAGGAGATCTACATATCTGTATCGCCAAGCTTGCCTTCCACGCAAAGGAAAGTCTCATTCGGACACGGGACGAAGTCTTCAATCTTGTATCTTCATAGTCTTGGAGTCCGGCCGATGATGATAGTTCGGCTATCCGGACACCCCCTAGTCCAGGACTCCCTCAGTAGCCCCTGAACCAGGCTTCAATGACGACGAGTCCAGCGCGCATATTGTCTTCGGCATTGCAAGGCGGGTTCCTTCTCCGAATAATTTTGTTAGAAGATTGTGAACACCAGGATAGTGTCCGGCTCTGCAAAAATAAATTCCACACTCCACCATAGAGAGAATAATATTTACACAAATTCAATCTGCTGACGTATTTCGTGGCGTGACGTCACACCACAACCAAGCCTTTACTTGAGTCGTTTTTATTATACCACCTCAGCGCATTTAGCGAAGTGGTTTCCTTGGCACGTCTTGTCGAAGCAGAGATCGTGTTCCCCTTATCCCGGGATTCTCATTAATACGGACGTGGGTAACCCAACCGCGCCCGTTGCCACGCCCCCTCCATCGAAGGCGAGTTCTAAACGGTCACAAAGACGGCTCTTGGTATTCTCCCCCTTTATAATGAGACCAAGGCCCGTTCTTTTCTTCAATCCTCAATCGAATCCGCCCCTCGCCCCGAGTTCCAACACCCAGGGCTCCAGATTCGGGTACTTCAGACCTTCGACAATGTCCGGCTCCGACCTTCAGGGCCGGTGGATGCCCTCCTCCGTCACGGAAGAGGATGTGCTAAAGCTTAGGGACGCCAGGTACTTAACCTACGAGATTTCGCATAGGTTGCCTGCCCAAGGGCAAGTCATTCCCACCCCTGAGCCTGGCGAGAGCGTCGTGTTCGCGCCTCACCTCCGTCAGGGTTTAGGCTTCCTGATGGATCCCTTTGTGAGGGGGCTCCTGTTTTACTATGGGCTGGAATTCCACGACCTGGCTCCGGAGTCTATCCTCCATATCTCATCATTTATTGTTGTTTGCGAAGCCTTCCTCCGCACTACCCCTCACTTTGGTTTGTGGCTCAAAACCTTCAATGTGGAGCCGAAGATGATTGAGGGGTGTCAGGTAGAGTGCGGCGGGGCGGTTATAAGCAAGAGGGCCAATGCTCCATGGCCCAAGGGCTCTTTTCAGGAGGAGCTCGGTTTGTGGCAACAGGAGTGGTTCTATATCACCGCTCCCAGGGGCAGCAGGCAGAGGCCGCCGCCCGCCTTTCGCCCGGGCCCTCCACCACGGCTGACATCGTGGGTCAACAAAGGGTTCGACTGGGGGCCGTCCAAGGACGTACCCCTATTGGAGGGCCGGATTCGAGATCTCCAAGAGAAGGAGATCAATCTGGTTGTAGTGACGCAGGTCATGCTGATTCAGCGTCTTCTGCCCTGCAAACGTCGCCCCCTCCGCCTGTGGGAGTTCAATCCGGAGGGACCACGAGCTCTCCAACACTTTATGGGTACAAAACCTGTGGAGATGTACAAACTGTTCTTCGGACCACAAGAAGTGTGTCCGGACTTGACCGAGGACGCTGGCCTAAGCTGCAATCGCCCGGATACTCAAGTAAGTAGCCCTGTGACCGGACATATCAACCATTTATTTATCATGGACTTGCCTTTTAACCAGCTATCCCTTGAACAGGAGTGGATAGCGCAAGCGAAACTGATACGGTGTCCGGCCCCCCTCCCTGAGACCACGCCGGATCCCATGTTAATCAAAATGTTGGAGGTTGCACCTTCGGAGGAAGGCGAAGGGGGGAACAGGGAAGCTACCACCTCTGTTAAGGAGGCTCTCAGTAAAGGGGGAATCAAGAATCCCTCCCTCCAGGGGGAGAAGAGGACCGCTTCCGAAAACCCGGAGGCCCAAGCCTCGAAGCGGGGAAAGAAATCTGCACCGGAAGGTCCTGCACCGGGAGGAGTCCCGGCCGTACAATCTCCGCAAAGGAATCAGCCCTCCAGCGAGTCGTAAGTAGAAAAAAGGGAAGTTGTACAATAAAAGGCATCCCTATCTTATTTCTAAGGATAACCGAAGTTTTTACCTTGTAGTTCGGATCTCAGCCCTTCCCAGCAGAGCTCATCCTCGGGGGACCTTCATCCGGAGATGATGGAGAGCGAAACGCCTCCATTTGTCGACCCATCAGGCGGGGCGGACGACCCTGAGGTGTCGTCACGGAGGGTCTCCCCGAGTCCGGCGGGGCCTGGGAGTTTGGCACCCACTGGAGTGCGGTCGGTGGAGCTACTGGGTTTGCTCGAGAGGGCGTCTCTCTCAGAAGATCACCGCACATTAATGAGTGTGGTGATTGAAAGGATCTCATCCGCCGAAAGCGGGTTACATGAGGCCGTCGGAAGTTTACTGAAGGGGTTTGAGGTACGCAAAAAAATGACATACCTTGTGACAGTGTTGCACATAGGGTGCGCCCTATATAGATAGTAGCCCCTGAGACTCGGTATGTTGTTGAAAGCGACAACATGCCGAGGATCATAATCTTAGTTATGAAATGTCGCCTTTCCTATGCAGGTGGCGGAGCGTTCGGTGGCCAGCCGGACTGATAGAGTTGCCGAACTGAAGCGGCAACTCGACGTTGCGGATGCGGACATCACGCTGGTCAATAAACGACTTGATGAGTCGCAAGGTAAATGGTGTTTCCGCGGTCACCTGGTAAGGGAGCTGACGCCCACTCCTTACAACATGTATGCTTGATGCAGATGGTGCCGCTGCTGTGGAAGACCTTCGGGCGGAGCTTGCTCGAGCCAAGGACCAAGCCAGAAAAAGTGATGCGGCTGCCTTGAAGGCAGCAGAGGAGCTAAAAGCCGAGAAGGCTGCTCACTGCCGAAGCAGGGAGGAAATGGCCGTAATGGCCGTGAAATTAAAAGATGCTACCGATCGTTATGAGGTTCTTGAAAGAGAACGCCAAGCGGAGCAAGAGGGCCTGAAGAAGGCCACCGCTGAAGCCAAGGATGCTCGTTCTGCAATGCGGGCTATAAAAGAGGAACTGCGTCAGGCCGGAGACATTGTGGCTGGAAAGCCCTTTTTGTTGCGCAGGAAATTCACGGATCCAAAGTATGCTCAGTTGGGCCAGTTGTGGAGTGCGGAGGATTCTTATCTGGATTTGGCGGTGAGTGCGGCGGACGCAGTTCGGCACTTCCGAAGTCAGAAGGATCATGAAATGGAAGAGCTGTTTTGGTCTCAATTCCATAGTCCGGAGCGTCCGCTGCTATTGACCGATCAGTTAACTGAGTGGGCTGAGCTGAATAGATTGTCCGGACTAGCCATGACGGATGTGGTGGCTCATCTGTGGCCGGAAAGGCCCAAGCCGAAGAGTTATTTTGGTTTATTGCAGCAATTCCTTGGGGTGGTGCCGCATATCAAGGCGATGAAGCGGTCGGCCTGCATAGAGGGTGCACGGATGGCTCTTGCCCGTGTTAAGACATACTGGGCGGAGATGAATGCCACCGATGTTGCGTCTCGGGGTTCGGACGAGAGCCGATTACCCTCCGAGCACTATTTTGAGGAAGTCCTGCAGGGCACTCGTTTAATAGAGTCGCAGTGCTCGAAAAATGTCATGTTCAAATGACGTGTATGATTTGTGAGATCATATTTATAATATAACGACTTTTTATACTTGTGCGTTCAAGTATTGAAATATCTCCTGTGCGGCCGTTAACGTATATGTATTTATAACCTGAAAGATGGCAGTCTTTGGCTTCAGCCCCCATGCACATAGTGCGGGGGTGTTTGCAAAAAAAGCGCATTTTCACACTTAATCCAACATCTTGGTCCTTTGAAGGAGGTGATAGCATAGCAAACTAGGCAACCGGACTATAATGCTTTATCACTTTCACTTAGCCATAGGAGCTCGATGGTGGGGCTACGATATAGCCCCTAGAGGCACCGCGCTCTCTGAACTCGGGGCGCGTATGTGCCTGACCGGGAAGCGGTCCTTCGTCAAAGCGGAGGAATTCTAAACATTCCAATAGTCGATCGAGTGGTTGACCAGTCTCTCGCTGTATCATGACAGTCAGTTTTCGGCTTTCTCTACCGAGGTGCTCGCCCGGCCGAACCGGGGCACAATCGCAGTAGTTCTCCTAGTGTCGCGTTAGCCGATGGAGCGGAACGTAAGGCAGCAAAACACAGGAGCCAGGCAAACCCAACATTTGATCAAAGACATGATTCGGAGCTGATGCATATAAGGCCTAACTCGAGACGCCGAACACTCCCTAAGGTATTCGGACTTTATGATAATGGGCAGACCAGTGCCCTAAGCCCCTAATGTCCAGGCACAGGCGAAAACTTCTAACATGGCCGATGCCAAAACACCAGCCTCCTCCTCGGTTATGGTAGGAAACCGGGGGATGAGTAACAACAAGAGACAGTAAGAAAGGTTTACGCAGGGTCTTAATCTGAAAAGAATCCTTGTAACGGGTCCCTGCTACACGTCTGCGCCTGTGTCTCCGTTGTGCTGTATCCTGGACGGGTGTAGCACGTGATTCATCTGTAAAAGAGAAGAACTTAGTTTGGAAAAAAATATCATGCGAAAGATGTATTTAAAATAGAGTATGATTCTGAAAGATTGAGCTTTATTGGCTCTCGTTGTTTATACGTCCAGCCCCTTGTAAAGAGGTGTGCGGCTGGGAAGCCCCTTGTTTATTTATGTCGGACTCGCCTAACCGTGTCCGAGGTTGAAATGACCTGTTTTGGGGGCCTTTGATCAGCAAGGTTGGATTAATGTGCGGCTGTCAAGGCAGTCTCACGTTTTCCGTGGTCGAGGAACACTCGGAGTTTCCCTTTAATGGGATGATGCCGCGTGGACCGGGCGTTTTGAGTGTAAGAGACGCATAAATGCGGTATTGCGTTAAAGCGGGCGAAAGCTTCGCGTCCCAGTAGTGCTTGATGGCCACTTTTGAATGGGGCGATATGGAAGATTAGCTTTTCGCGACGGAATTTGTCGGGTGAACCGAACACAATTTTTAGTAGTACAAAGCCTGTACACTCGGCATAAGAGCCTGGCATCACTTCTTTGAAGGAAGTGTTGCTATGGCGAATTTTGGTAGGGTCTATCCCCATTCTGCGGATGGTGGCCTGGTATAGCAGGTTTATATCGCTTCCGCACAATTTATCACATGAAGTGAGTTCACTGTTTTGACCTCTAGTGGGAAAGTCTTCTATGCTCCGGTCTGCTGCTTGTGGGATTCGTCATCGTCTTCGCTTGGTGTGTCGAGCCCCTTGTGTTCGGCGTTAAGTCGGCCGGACTGCTTGAAGACCCAACAATCTCTGTGGGTATGGTTTGCAGGCTTCCCGGGGGTACTGTGGATTTGACATATCCTATCCATGATTTTGTTTAGGTTGGATATCTCGTCACTGTTGTCCTTAAGGGGCATTGTTTTGTTGTTCGGCCGAGAGCTTTTGAATCCGGCGTTGACCGCCGTGCTATTTGGGCCGCTTTCCTTATTCCTGCGCTGATCTTTTCTGCGTCGTGATTTCCCATTTCCATCCCTGACCTCGGATGTACTCGGGTCGCTGGTGCTGCATCTTGCAAGCCAGCTATCTTCCCCCACGCAAAAGTGGGTCATGAGGCTTGTCAGTGCGGCCATTGTTCTAGGTTTTTCCTGGCCGAGGTGTCTGGCGAGCCACTCGTCTCGGACATTATGTTTAAAGGCTGCTAAGGCTTCTGCGTCCGGACAGTCGACTATTTGGTTCTTTTTGGTGAGGAACCTGTTCCAGAATTTGCGTGCTGACTCCCTGGGCTGTTGAGTTATGTGACTTAAATCGTCTGCGTCCGGAGGGCGGACATAAGTTCCCTGAAAATTTGCTCGAAACGCGTCCTCAAGCTCTTCCCAACTTCCAATGGTATTTTCTGGGAGGCTTTTGAGCCAATGCCGAGCTAGCCCTTTAGGCTTGAGGGGTAGGTATTTTATGGCGTGGAGATCGTCTCCTCTAGCCATATGTATATGTAGGATATAATCCTCAATCCAGACTCTGGGGTCTGTTGTTCCGTCATATGCCTCTATGTTTACGGGCTTGAATCCTGCTGGAAATTCATGATCCAGTACCTCGTCGGTGAAGCATAGTGGGTGTGCGGCGCCCCTGTATTTAGGTGTGCCGTTATCTTCGAACACTCGGCGGGTTGTGTTGCCTCCTGGAGCCTTCTTTTTTGGCCCATAGATGGACCTGACTGGGCCATCCTTTTTACTAGGATCCTTATTTGGAAAGTGTGCCGGATTATGTGCGGCGCCGCTTGCCGCTCTTAGCCTGTTATCTGGTCGTCTATCCGGCCAGGCGGCCTCTTTATTTTTTGACTGTGGGGGCTCTACGGCCTCCTCATCAAATTCGGGCAACAGTTTGCGCTTCGGGTGGCTCTTTGCATGGTGACTATCGCCGTATTTATCTGCGGTCTTGAGTACTTTGCTCCATCTTATTCTGAGTACGTCTTCCGCGGTTTTGAGCTTCCGCTTTTCCTTCTTCAAACTCCTTGCAGTGGCGACGAGCCTTCTGTGAAGGTTCTCATGCTTCGGTGATGTGTCCGGCGTGAGATCGTCTGGACTATTGTTTTTGCTGGGAATGGGTTGCTCGTCCACTGGTTCGCCCTGCTCTACGGCTGGGTCAGTATGGGTGCCGTTGTTATCGAGGCGGGACTTTGGGCGGCGCTTGCGACGCCGTTTTTGTTGTTTTTCGGGGGAATTATCCTTCGCCGCGTCCCGTTGTTCCTCGTCATCACTTCCTTTTGGTGTATCCACCATGTATACGTCGTGAGTTGGGGTGGCTTTCCAGTGCCCAGTAGGCGCCGATTCTTGGTCGTCTCCGGCATCGTCGTCCATACCGTCGATGTCTTCGGAGTCGAAGTCTAGCATGTCGGTTAAATCGTCAACAGTGGCTACTAAGTGGGTGGTGGGTGGGCTTTGAGTTTCGTCGTCCACATCCCAACCGTCCTGACCGTAGTCCGGTCGGGGCTCTCCTGATAACGAGAGATGCTTTAGCGAACTCAGGACGTCGCCAAAAGATGAGTGTTGAAAGATGTCCGCGGCGGTGAACTCCATGATCGACGCCCAATAGGATTCGATTGGTGGGGGCGCGGGAGCTTCGGAGTCCGGCAAGGAGTCCGGCACCTTGGAGTCACGAGCTTCAGAAGGGACAAAGTCAGTATTCGGCTCTATCGCCGTAGGGTTGCAGCCCCCGAGGCGGTGTCTAACCATCCGTCCACGATCTGCGCAGCCGGCTCCGACTCAAGGGTCGGAGCGGTTTCGTGTGCGGCCTCCAAGGCACTGTCCGGCAGCAGAGCCAAATCATGCCCATCGCGACAGTGCGACGCGCTCGGCTGTGGCTCGAATCCGTTGAAGATCAAGTCTCCGCGGATGTCAGCCATGAAGTTAAGACTTCCAAATCTGACCTGACGGCCAGGGGTGTAGCTTTCGATCTGCTCCAGATGGCCAACCGAATTGGCCCGCAGTGCAAAGCCGACGAATACGAAGATCTGTCCGGGGAGAAAAGTCTCACCCTGGACCACGTCGTTGTTGATGATCGAAGGAGCCATCAAGCCTATCGGTGACGACACAGAGGAACTCTCAATGAAAGCACCAATGTCGGTGTCAAAACCGGCGGATCTCGGGTAGGGGGTCCCGAACTGTGCATCTAGGCGGATGGTAACAGGAGACAAAGGACACGATGTTTTACCCAGGTTTGGGCCCTCTTGATGGAGGTAAAACCCTACGTCCTGCTTGATTGATATTGATGATGTGGATGTTACAAGGGTAGATCTACCACGAGATCAAGGAGGCTAAACCCTAGAAGCTAGCCTATGGTATGATTATTGTTGTCCTACAGACTAAAACCATCTGGTTTATATAGACACCGGAGAGGGCTAGGGTTACACAGAGTCGGTTACAATGGTAGGAGATCTACATATCCGTATCGCCAAGCTTGCCTTCCACGCCAAGGAAAGTCCCATCCGGACACGGGACGAAGTCTTCAATCTTGTATCTTCATAGTCTTGGAGTCCGGCCGATGATGATAGTTCGGCTATCCGGACACCCCCTAGTCCAGGACTCCCTCAGTCCCTTCATTAGGTAATACGCAAGTGCATTTTGTTTGGTTGCCTGTATTAGCCCAAGCGGCACATGGACGAGGTGTTTGGTTGCATATGGCGTACATGGTGTGCTTACCTTGTACCCTAGTTGGTGAGCTTACCCACAATGATCACACCTACCACACCAACGCCACAGCACAGCAATGGCGATGAACTGGGCGAAGATGATGAAGTTCATCAGCTTTAGCCCAAACTGACGATCCACCTTAGCACCTTCCACTTTGATACCTCCAACCTTGCCATTGTCAACACTACTGCCTTCGTGCTTTCGCACCGAGTTGGAGTAAGCTTGTTCTGTTGCCTGCCTAGTCTTGAACCCTCTATGGCTATTGTTGCTATACGATGCCACTTGTGCACTGGTTTCTTCCCATGAACTGTAAACCACTGGAGCCTTACCGATGAACACGGGATACCACTTGTCCTAGGAATGCACAAGAGCAAGAGTTGAAGTAGCAAATCAATGGAGCACACAAGTAGCAAGCAAAGTAGCACACAAACAACAATGGGACACAAGAGAAGAAGTAAAGCATGCATGATCATACGGCATAGCAACTTCTACCTAGCACTACCATGGTGTTATCCTACCACCACATCCAAAAGAGGGTGTCATCCTACCACCGCAAGTTCACCATCATCGTGAGGGGTTAGTATATACCACCTCACCAAAATATACAGACCATCAAATAGTTTTCCAGCCCTAGCTACACAAAATGTACGTCGGCATCGTCGTTGTCGTCGCCACCGCCATCACCGTCGAGAATCATGCACGCTCACAGGTAGCACTACTCTAGTAGTAGTGCTTGCCCAGCCAGCTCCTGAGCCACAGCACCCTGTGAGCGTTTGCCATGGCAACAAATCCAACACCCTGGGACTTGTTCTCAAGCAGGTGGCTGAGAGCTGCCATGAGAGCCTCGTCGCTGAAGCCACCCTAGGTCATGACAGCGCCATACAGGTCAGGGTGGACGTCGAGGGGCTTGCACTCCCTGATGGTTGTTGCCACCTCCTTCACCGCCTCAATCATGCTGCAAAAGACATTGATCTCCTCCTCCATCAGGCCCTCTCTCTTCCTCTTTCTATCATGGATAGGGTCAAAGGGCTTGTTGAAGGGCTTCTCGAAGGGCTTGTCAGGGCCATCAAGGACCTCGACGTCCGGGGTCCCAGGGAAGTCTGGCATGGGAGAACTAAGAGGATCCCCAGAGCCCATGGCATGCTTCCCAGTTGCCAGCCCGAAAGAGAAGATGTGTTGCATCTGGCTGTAGTTTTGTATGGGTGTGTTGAGGAACTCAGCATCCCTTGGGTGGTCCTAAGAATGAAACACAAGTGTTGTTAGTTGTGATTAGGAGTAGGCAATGGTAGGCAGTATGAAAAGGAAGAGGGCTGTGAGCTAACCGTGACATGGCCGGCGTAGTGCTCTGCCTCCAGAACTATGGAGCAAGTGTTCTCACCCCATGAGGCGCCGCTAAGGTCTCTCAGCTTGGACACTTGGATCCATTGACCTCTCCACTTACTCAGGTGGTTGTACACCTGGGTGGCGGACACCTCCTGCCCATAGAACTCAAACGCCTGCTTCGCAATGGTGTTCAAGTGCACCTCCTTGAAGCCCTTCTCAGTCCTAACTCCACTAGAGATGAGCTCACACATCTTGTTCAGCACAAACATGCACATGAACGACTCCCACTTCATGTTCTTCGACCTACCATCCTTCTTTGCCTTTGTTGTTACTACCTTGAGTGTAGTGGCAGCAGCAGCAGCAGTTTGCTCAACAAGAACTACTGGCACATAGACAGAATCAGACGCGAACACCTCTGAATCAGGTGCCATCTCGGACATAGGCTGCGAGTCCACGACAAACGATGGAGCAAACTGGCTGTCGGACAGTACAAGGGCCTGACTAAGATCTTGCGTTTGCGTCATCATGTCCTACAATCATAGCACGCATTGACAGTAAGCATAGCACACAACATACCGGACAATCCATGAAAGCAGGATCATACATGTACATGGTTCATCACTATCATACCGAGCACATGCTTCATCACTATCATACTAAACACATGGTTCATCTCTATCATACTAAGCATACCGGACAATCTATGAGCAGGAACATACATCTACAACAAACAACATGCTACAAATGGACCACCAATAGCTGCAAATCACAGATCTAAGCACGAATCAACACAAGCACAAGGTTCAACTTCAAACTCTACTAGTAATCCAGCCTACCACATGCTTGAACATCTAACCCTACCACAAATTGCAACCGCAGCATAGCAATCAACCATGCGTCTACATCAAACACTAGCTGCAGCTCAGATCTTGCTAGAAGGAACAGAGAGAAAGGGGGATTGAATTCACAGAGGCCATGGCTGCAGCTCGAGGACGAGGGGGGAACGGTCGTAGAAGATCACCGCCGGCCAGTGAAGGACCGTCGACGCCGTGGACCGCCGACCGATGAAGATGCGCCGCTT